>NC_056743.1:1380398727-1380478727 GCF_019279795.1 Protopterus annectens
CTACCCATCTTTGTTTTTCTGCAACCATGCAGTTTGTACATGCAAATTTTGGGATCTGAGGTCTTGCCCCATCACTGAAGATGTAGGAGGTTTGCCCTTCAATCATAGAATCATAGAAAATACAAGGCAACTTGGCCATGTGGCTATTTACACCTTGTCTGTACCTAACCTAGACTTTTTCTCCTTTCCCAAGGTGTGACCGGAGTGACAGGACCAACCTGCTGGGGGTGAATTTTGTGGATACCCACCCAATTGTCAAACTCCTGTTTGATGAAAGAAAGCATATTCTATTACTTTGGTTAGAGTAGACATTTGTTCCAGAAAAGGAGTGGGTTTTCCTGATTAATCTCTCTCTCCAGAAAGGTCTGTTTACTTGCTGTAGCAGGTTTTGATATCAGGTTGTAGTGTCAATGGGGGCTGTTCCATTTGTGGAACTATAAGAGACTTTGAACTATTGGATTCTTAATGGTTGAAAGGAAGGACAAATTTCTCAAAAAGAGTCTACAGGACAGTGAATAAAGGACCAGGGCTTCCAGCCTCTACTGGAAGCTTTTGTCTTTTAAGCCTGTGATATTTTTCATTAGGAACTACTAGGGTATTTCTAGTTGCTTGATATGCCTATTAAGATTCATCCCGAAGAGGGCACTTTATGACAGGTCTGATTAGTGTGGCGTACAGAGTAGTAAGAACTTCCTCGGAACCAGATGGAATACCTTCCCCGATCAGTTGTGCCATGTAAAAGTATCTCCTAACTACTGTTGCAACACAATATTTAAAGAAGAGGGAATTATCTACCCAAATTCCAAAGTCTTTCACAACACTTTCATTTGAAGTGGGGTATTGTCAGCATCAAATCATTTGCCATATGTGACAATATTGTAGTTTTTTAGCATATAGTTTTAAATCATTTTTGAGCACCATATTTTAACATGCGTGAGTTCATCTTGGAGTTTCTATGTATCAGAAGGGGATTTGAGCAGGACACCTAGTGTACAATCATCTGCAAACTTTGTTAGCCATTTTTAATTTGTAGATCTGTGAAGAAGATGCTTAATAGTAGATGACCCAACACAGAGCCTTGAGGAGCACCTCTGGTCACCTTAATGATCTTTGAGGATGCACCTGACACTCTGATTATGTGAATTCTATCCCTCAGCGGATTTGCTATTCACCTAACTATGTAGGGTTATAATTAGTGTCCATTTAGCTTGTTTTGTTAGCATGTGGTATGGTATTAAATGTTTGGCTTGGTCAAGATATGCTGTATGGACAGCATGACAACCATTCATATCCCGTTTTACCCTGTCAAAGAAGTTTACAAGATTTATTAGAGAGGATCTACCTTTATTAAGGTCAAACTGCTGGGGGTAAAGTCTTATAAGTTTTTTATATCATATTTAATTAGTTCAGTTATGACATGCCCCATGTCTTTGCAGATAAGACCTGACAGACTAATGGGTCTGTAGTTTCTGGACTCACTGGTGGGTCATACCTTAGGAAGTGGCATCACAACATCTGTGCATCATACCTTGGAGACAAACACTAGTTGCTAAGCTCATGTTGAATACCTGTTGGAGTGATCCACTATTGCAAGTTTAGTACTATTTAACAGGCAAACAGGTATATTATCTTTGGTTATAATGAGGGGTGATATTTTGTGGGATAAATGGGATTTGTTTAGTTGTTACAGGGATGAAATCTGCACTGAATTTGTTAGATGGTATGTTGATGATATCCACTGGATCTGGGCCATAATTTTTAATAGATTCTGATCAGTGCTAGGTGTTATTCTTTAGTTTTCTGATGTAACTAAAGAAGGATTTGTGTCTTTAACTTCCACTGCTAGTCTAACTTCATAGGATGCCTTCATTTCCTGATGGCGTTTTTCTGGTTTCTTTGATAACTTCTCAATGATAACATTGCTTTAGGGATTTCTTGCTTTGCTGTGTTTAAGAAACTTATTCATTTTACTGTATTTTTTGTTTATACAAGTGGACTTCCAGGATGGTTTACTCTTAGACTTCCCATTTTGGTTGGATCTGGTAGGGATTGCTAGGCCAATATCTTTATCTAAATGAGCACTGAATTTGTGCAGCTGCTTGCTGTGTCACTATTGTGAGTGATATAGTTAAACTTGAATTTTGAGATTTCGTCATAGAATTATAGAAGGTTTGTACATTTGAAGTCTTTGAATATTGTGATATATGCATCTAAAGGTTCAGGGATTTTAAAGGAAAAGGTTACCAGATTGTGACTGGCTTTAATTATTGGTAAGGAAGTACCAGGAAAATAGTACCTTTTATTGCCATATTTGTAAGGACTAGGCCATGATTCTTTTGTCCTCTAGCAGGCCGTTTGACAATTTGGTGTAGGGAGTTCTTTTTTTATGAAAGCAAGGAGTTCTTCTACATAACTTAGAGTTGAGGTATAGGTATCCCAGTTTATTGTCACATAGTTACAGTGTCCTCGGATAATGGAATTCCTGATGATTGGAAGTTCATCTATTTTATTTAAGAACCCATTCTGTTTTTGGAGCATACATGAGGTCTTGTGACATGCTATAATCTGTTAGTTGGTTCTATTTAGTGTGATTTGGATGTCAATCAGTTCTGTTTTGTGGTTTCTAGGGGTCAGATTACACTTCACTGCTGTTGCTATTGGGTCTAAAGGCATGGTAGGTGCAAACTCCTTGTACAGATGGAGTGCTTTCTACAATTTTAAACCATGTTTCTTTACTAGAGCATGCATAGATGGTCTCCAAATGTAGTAGGACCTCAAGATCAGGAAATCTGTTATTTACAGTCCTAGTATTAAGCAGAGCCACTTTGATATGACCTGCTTGATTTTTTGGTTGGGAGAGCCATTGCCTGGACTCTGCCTAAAAAAAAAGCACTATGGGGACAGTAAGGACTTTAGCCAGTATGAAGAAGCCCTAGAATAAAAGGCAAAAACCATACCTGGCAAAGCAGGTATGATCATCTGGTATCTCCTCCCATGCTGACACATACTGGATCCCACTAGAATGACGCCAGCTATGTGGCCAACTGATACACTAATCATCTTTTCTCTGATTTCAGAAGTCAATAGTTGAGAAGGAAGATTGCAATCAAAGCCAAGATGTAACCTTCATATATGACATGCATGGATAGCTTTGTCATGTCTATTTCCATATTCGTCAGGGTAATATGCTCTAGGTCAATTACACCCAGAAAACCGCCACCATCTCATAATCATATTTGTTTGGCTTGAAGGACTTTAGGGCCCAAGATAATTTAGAAGTTGTAGCTCCTGAAAGGAAACTGTCACCTTCTCTCTTCATCTACGGTAGTGAGAGCTGAGTCAGTGTGTCTGATAACAGAGTCTCCAATCACTAATACACTTTTGTTAGAAGGGGGTATAGATGGACTAGATTTGAAATTATATATTACCTGGTGAGGAGTGATTTATTACCTGGTGACCCTTTACTGTCATAGTGCTGAAAAGTCTTATAATGTTCAATTTACACCTAGTTTTATTCTGTCTTAGTGGTTTTGTCAGGTTCTTTCTTAAAGCATCAGTATATGATAATTTACTGTGTGTTTATGTGGAATGCTGTGATGGTGTGCATTACTCACAGGTTGTGTTTGTTTGTAAGGATGATGTCCCCAATCTGGCTAAGTACTTGTCATCTCTCACAAATAGATAGTGACAGATAGAAAAAAAATTACAATTTGAGTTTTTGCCCTTTTGTGTTTTGGGACTTTGGTTCACTATCTTACATCATTGGGTTTTATTTATGAAACCTGTTAGAAGAGAGTAAAAGAAAAACACTTCAGTTGCGCACATGTGCATTCATATTGTTCTAGTCATATATGTAAAGAACATGGCAAAAATGTATGTCTAGTAATAACTGATAGCTTACAATAAGATGTCAGCATGGCTTCCACCTTTACAGGTATGATTGGAAAAAAGATCCCTAACTCTAGATAGGAATAGGATTAATCTGTCTCTCAGACGTACATGTCACTAGTTAAATGAATGCATTACAGATCAGCATATTGATATTGAGCAAGAAAAAAAATAAGAGTTGAATTTCTGGTTTTGATTAGAGTAGCCATGCAATTATAATACACATTTTCAGGTGTAAGAGAGGACACAATTAGGTATAACATTAGAACAATGTTTTTACATCTTCAGAAAGCTTCCTTGCAAATGTAACACATACAAACAGACTAGAGTATATGTACCTGCATACCTCTCAAACTCTTAGCCCAAGAAATCTGGACAAAACCGAAAATAAGTGGAAAACAAAGGCCCACAAAATGAGACAGATTTTAAATGTAGCTCTTATAAATATAGAAAGTTGCTAAATAACAGGATTTGTTTTAGCAAGCATTTTCTGAAGGATATGATGTCTGAAACTCAAGTGTATGTCATTATTTAGTGACCTCAATCCTTAGTGATGTGCAAGAAATCCAAAAATTTAATGAGGAACAGACCAAAAATATGAAGCAAAAATCTGGGCATTCCGCAAGAATCTAGACAAGTGAGAGGTATGATTACCTGCCATGGCTGGATATGATATATTCCTTTAAAAGATCCATTTGTGAAACTATCATGTGATGTATTGTAAAATATTAGATTATTTAGGGCATGTGCATATGCATACACTGCAGTATAAGTTTGATAGGTAAAACTCAGCTCATTTAATTCAAAGAGAGCCATCCGTAATTCATCAATATTCTGAGTTCCATTGCAGACACTTCGCTCACCACCTTCCTGCAAAACTGTTTGGGAATTTCCATTCATTGGCCACTTACATTTAAAAACTGTTTCCCAGAAATTCAGAATAAAAATATCATTTCTTATCCTAGAAGGATGCAAACTATATAGAAATTCTGGAAATCCGGGCATATCTCCTGAGTGAGGGGATAAAGCTAAACTGCCATTTAATAAAGTCCATGTTTCTTTTGGGAACATTCCTGGAGTAGCAATAAATACCGTGAACAGCAAAACCTTCTTGGTGACATTTAGCAAATTAAGTGTATCCAGCAGAGGGCTCATATGAATTTCACTAACATGAAATATTATTACCTTTGCAGAAGAGTCACGTATAACATTAACAATATTAATAAATTTTTCCTTGGAGTACTTGATATGCATTTTTTCAGAAAATGCAATGCAACTACCTGACTTGAGAATCTCTGTTCTTATCTCCTGGCTTCCTTTTTCTGCTGAGTCACTGTCCGATGCTAAGATGCCAACCCATGTCCATTGAAAATGTATGATTAATTGAGCAAGCACATAGCTCTGGAACTTATTACTTGGCACTGTGCGCAGAAAGGAAGGAAAATTCTGTTTATCACTTAAAATAGAAAGTGCAGCTCCTGGACTGATCTAAGATTAAGAGCATATTTTTAGAATTATTTTTATAAGTCAGATACCTATATCATCTCATTAAAATATTTTATTCACTATATTACACAGCATTTAATCTATTTAATGATTGATACTGTACATACTCTATAATAAGCAAGTTATATCTGGATCTGATATCTTAGAAGCAATGCAAGATGCAAATATGCTAACAAACCATATGCACATCAGACCTGGAGACTGAGACTCCAGCATACCTCTCATTTTCTTAGTTCAAGAAGTCTGGACAGAGCCTAAAAGAGTGGGAGGGCAAAAGCCCAAAACCAGAGACAGATTTTAAACATTGCTCTTATAAACTTAGAATGTTGCTAGAATAACAGGATTTCTGTTAGCATGTATTTTCGGAAGGATATGAAGTCTGAAACTCGTGTTTATGTCATTATTTAGTGACGTCAATCCTCAGTGATTTGCAAGAAAAGCATAAATTGTTTGAGGAACAAATCAAAATTATGAGACAAAAAATCAGGACATTCTGCGAAAATCTGGACAGTTGAGAGTTATGGATTCTGGCAAGGACATGCAGAAGCAACACTTGCTTTCCAGCCATTATACTGAAAGGCACATCTGCAACAGATTCATGAATGGCACCTGTATAATTCACAATAAATATATGCCAAAATTACAGTACAGCTATATTTAACATATATATAAGCATAGTTAATAAGAGAACAGGATGAAAAAAATCAACTTGGAAAAAATTTATTTCACTGAAAGCTGTAAAATATATTTTATACTGGGCAGAGTCTCCTGCTTTACTAAAAAGGGTAAAACTTCTGCAAATCCACTATTAATATAATCTGATCTGGGATTTCTCTTCTTTTGGTAACATTTTCTTCTTAGACATGTCAGCATTATCTTCCAATTACACACCTGCTGTTAATTTGCTAAAGAGGTGCTTCATAAAATTAGTTGTTTCTTCATTATGTCTGAAAGATACCATTCATCCTTACTACTACTTGACTAGTACTGCTGGAAAGTTCAGTCAAGTGGGTAACTCCATTTTGAATAACTGTGCATGAAAATCTGCCATTTCATTGCATGCATTGCGCAGTTCCTGAGAAAAATCTTCTACTATGATCAATTGCCAATGAAACCAGCATATTCATTTATGATTCTAGCTACTCATAATTAACTCGACTCTCATTAGGTAAGATTAAGGATACATCAGCTGGCCTTTGTCTGTGGTATGTTTTCCTATTGCATGTGTTGTTTCAGCATCTATTTGTAATGATTCCAGCATGTGCATAAGCTTGACTGTTAGCTTAGAAATGAAGGGTCTCAACTTGCCCTCCGTGAAGAGTTCTGGTGTTCCTAACAGTCTGTGGCTTTGTCTGATGCCTCTGTTTATTAAATAACTACCGAACATTTCAAAACCATGTTGTGTGTTTTCATTGAGGTAAAGAAGTGCAGGGCAGTTTAGCTAACAATCATGGATGACGTTGCACACCATGATTCTGTGCTTTCTCCCTCTCTCCTACTTCCGTATATGGACGTCTGCCTCAGTAAATGGTTCTGGGCATCACTTCCATCTTGGTGGCTGATGATATGCTGTTGCACCATCCATGTCTTGTACTATATGGTCTGAAGGCTGTTTTCTTAATCCACTATTATCCCCATTTACCACAGAGTTAATAGCTAGAAAATAAACTAAAATACAGAACACATTAGCCAAAATTGATAACAGATTAGAGTTAGCGCTGCAATTCTGGTAGTTACGTTGGGTGTTCCTAGGATGATTCAGTAGATTACAAATCAAGCATAAAACTGTAGTGCAAGACCAGGATGATACCAAACACAGTGATGATAATTCCTGAAACTCTGAAAGATTGTTGGTGTAGGGTAGCATGCAACCCTAAGCACATACCTTACACCTAATTCCATAACCAAGGGTTGTGCCAGTCGTTAGTTTTGCATATGCCATAGAAGAATGGAGAAGCCCTACACCCAGTTCCAAAAGGAGAATCAGTCTTTCCACTTTATAAGTTTAGAGTTTGCTTTGGTGATGCCCATCAGTGTAAAACCACAGAAAAATACAGTAGCCTATTGAAGTCAATGGGTAGTTACAGCTCTACTACTACATCACCTATAACTACTACTCAGTCACCTTTAAGAGAAACATTTACTGCATGCAGCATATGGTGGGAAATCACAGTGCCTACATTAGGAAATACCTCATACAGGTGTAGCTGTACTAATATTGGAGGGAAGCCTGGGAGATGTTGGCCAAGGACCACTCAGATATGCATTAATAATCTATGTGACTAAACTTCAGTTTGCTATGGATGACTCACAGACATAACTTAACCAAATGGTAGTATTCAGCCTTCATGAAGACAACACCGCTAAATCCTATCTCCTTGAGCATATACTGAGAATGTCATGGTACCTGTCATGCATGCATTGTCACATCCATCATACTGGTGACAATGCAGGGCAACACTAACTCTTGGCTGTACACCGCAACCTGCATGTCAGCACTGACACTGCAGGCTGGCTCAGTGTCTACAGTATCTGTGGTGTCATACAGGTGGACTTGTAGTACTAGACAGCTTTGTATGGGATTGGTAGGTCTGCCAGCACTGTACTAGGAATTGGCAATCAGATTCATACCATAGAATACTTCATAACCTCATTAACAGCTTCTAGTGTTGTGGGACTCCATTCCATTTATTTCTGCAGCTTTGTGAGATACTGCATAGAGTGTACTTCACCCCTGGTACAATGTCATAGCTGGAGATGGATTTGTAATTCAGAATGATGATGATGCTATTGAAGGATGGTAGAGTCTTTATTCTGGGCTATTCTGATCTTTTTAAAATTGTGCCAAGTATGTGGAACTCCAAAAAAGGATCAGATGGTTTATTATGCTATGCCAAGCATTTAAATCATGCCTAATTTCATAAACAAGGGAATCAGCAAATTTCAGTTGATGTGTGTCACTTAGGACTGAAGGAGCACTATACCCAGTTCGAGAAGGTTAATTGGGCTCAGAGTACCACAGCTCTTCACATTGTTACATCAGCAATAATTGCCAGAGTAGCCTCCTGATGCAGCAGAGTAACCCATTGAAGTCAATAGGTGGTACCAGCACTTCTACATTTCCACATGCCAGTGTGAAATGCTACATATACAGGTATAGCTGTACCACTACTCGAAGAGAGCTATTTGTTGCCAGGGGGGAGCTAAAGCCAGTGCACATGCATGCATGGTAATAAGGTATGTGAGTTGTCCTCCATTTTCAGGGGGGGACAACTCAGAAGGTACATGCAGACCTCTCAACCAATCAGGGACAAATTTCAACAGAATCAGGGACAAGCCAAGAAAAAATCAGGGACAATCATTAACTTGAAACATTGACAGAATCAGTGCATGAGAATTAATACACATTTTCCAAAGTAAAACAAGTCTATAACTCTTAATTATTGTCATTATTCATTAAGTGTAATTCACCACCTTTCCTCCAAATGGCACTAGTTTTAGGAGGGATTAAGAGGGACAGAGCTAAAATTTGAGTCAAAATCAGGGACGTTCCTGAAAATCAGGGACAGTTGAGAGGTATGGGTACATGCATTCTCACAGTCATCATACAGGTGGCACTACCATGCAACACTAGCTCTAGGATGTACAGCTTCATCTGCATAACTGCACTGATACAGAGCTATACACATGTAAGACTGTGGCACTAAATACATTTTGGTAGACTTGGTAGATCTGCCAAGGCCTTGGCAGTGATTGCACAATACTGGGTAATGAGATGCATTACAGTGGAATGTTTCTAAATTTCATTACTAACTCCTGGCACAGAAGGACTCCAACACATTTAGTACATCAGAGTTCTGAAGTACTATATACAGTGTCAAGTACTCCAACCAACAATTTAGAAGCACAGTACACTGGAGGATGGCAAACATATCTCTGCTATACTACTTTGCTCATTTTAAAATCTGGCACAAAGAAATGCAAGTCTTGCACAGAATCGTTCTGCTGATCATATGTATAAGAATAGTGGGTTGCTTGTTTTCTGGTGTAGTGCATTGCAGATAAGAGAGCCACTATACATGCAAATGGTACTTGCAATCTACTCACCAGCAAGCAGAGAAAGCTGCGCTTATATGTGGATATGATCTGTGGGTAACTGCTTTGGAAAGTTGGACAGTTGCTGTCCTAGTGCTAGTTGGGGGTAGATGTAGACTTTCTCATTAAAATGTCAGGCAGCAGAAACTGATCCCTACATGATGTGTAAGATGGAAGACACCAGTTACAGGCAAGTTGAAAGATAGATTGGTAGGAAACATTATACAGAAAGTGGATATAAAGTGTCTATAATAACTAATACATCAGTATAATATATATTTTTAAATCAATCTATATTCATCAAAAATATTCATTACAGTTCTGTCTAATTCTGTAAAAAAAGTAGTTCCAAAGGTCAGTGTCATGGCTGACAAGGGTATGAACCAGTTCACTTACTCAGTATCAGATGTATGAAATGGAGGAGTGGATGAAGAATAATCCTGCAGGTATTAACTGGCATGAGAACAAAACAGAGCATGCTTCTTTTGATGTTATACCCTACTAATTCTAGTTTTTTCAACAATTCTGTTTTCGTATATCATTCTGTAATTTTCTGTAACATGGATTTCAGACTGACGACAGTGTACTTTCTTCTGCCCAGCAGTTAAATATATACTGTGAATGTCTGCTATTTTCTCACCATCTTTCCAAAGCTAGATGAAAAAAATTAACCAATACTATTATAATACACAGAGTGCTTTGCTTATACTCAAGAAACGAGTGAACAATAACTTTGAAGTACAAGGAACATGCCAACTGTGATATGATATCAGGAAAAAGGAAACCTTGTTATGCACCTATCTGATGTCAAAGAGTTGCATAACAAGTTTTGTTATGTACTTTTCAGATTTTCAGAGCTGTTATGCTCTAGTCTCCTGCTTGGGCATACACAGCATCCAACACAGAACAGCACCAGGCAACAGTAATTACTTTAAAACTGTAAAACACTGTATTGCCACACGAAAAGGCTTTGTCCATAAGAGGTACACAGTATCAGGCTATATTATTATGACTTTCACAACTGTAAAACACTTTACTCGTCTCCACTTTTTTCTCTGTAAGCAGCAGTACACTGGAGCAACTGAAGTATATTTGGGTATTTCAAGTCATAACTACTTGATGTTATGTTGTCCCATCTCGCCTTCATTCTTGCTGGTTGGGTTCGGATCCAATCCTCGGCTTAGACTCAGCCAATTTACTAAAGCTCGTGAGCTTATACCGGCTCAAGGCTAACCCCTATCCCAACATGCCTAGCAGTAGCTACCCAGATCTCATTTGCCAGTTGCAGCGTCGCGATTGTGACTAGTGGCTCAGGCTAAGTATTTAGTCATATATATTGTCATCTTTTCCAGAATTTTACTGTCTTAATTACCTTGTCAGAGTGTATATTTATCCCTTTAGTCTAACGACCTTCTTCTGCTGTTGCTGTTGGTTGTTTTGGCCGTCTTTTTTTTTTTCCTCAGGCCTTGCTTTCCCCTTTGAGCCCATTTAAATTAGAGGGCTCTTCTTTTTCTTCCCTACCCTTTTGGAGTAGCCATTTAAGTTAGAGGCTCTCCTATTGGGGGAGTCACCATTTTTACTTAGAGGTTCTCTCCCTTTCTTCTTCTTCTCTTTCCCTTCAAAAAAAGAAAAAAAAAAAAAAAAAAAAGAGACATTTTTTCTTGTTGTTTTGCTAGCCATTACAGCCTTGTTAGTTGTGTTAGTTGTTGTGTGTTGCTAGCTGTTACAGCCTTGCTTTTTGCTGTTGTATTTTTTTGTCTAACCACTATGTCCAAAGAGTCGAAACCAATCTGGGTTCAAAAAATGTGACTTGTGTTGCCAGAAAATGCCCCTTACAGACAGGCACATGAGATGTGTATACTGTTTAGGGGCTGTTCACCTGCAGGACTCATGCTCTATCTGTCATGCTTTCAGTTCCTGAGTCCTGCAGGAGAAAAAGAACAAGTTAATTTTGTGTGGCCTACTGAAGAACCCTCAAGAATCTTCATCTCAGACTCCTCAGCCAGCTAAATTGTCCAAAAAATCTACTAAGCCACCCTCATCAGTTCTGAGTTTGGACCAATCTAAATCCACTGTCAAACTTTCGGCTCTGTCGGCTCCCAGTGTTGGCTCTGACAAAGCTAAGTTTTCAGTGGCTCCATCAGTGTCCTCAGAGCCAGTCCAGACCCATAAAAGAACAAGGTCTACTTTGGAGCCGGTATGCTCTGCTCCACAATCTCCTTTGCTGCAATCTGGAGCAGGCAGTCACTGGTCCTCTTCTCACTCCTCTTGGTCCTCCAGGCTTTCGGATCATGATGTGGAGAAAGTGGTCAATAGGCTCCACAAGTCACAGGTACCTGCCAAATTACTATTGAGTCCAGTCCATAAGGAATTGGCTCCTTTGGCTCATCCAGCTTTTCCATCGGTTCCTCCTCCAACTCTCTTGAGCTCGGAGCCAGAGTGCATGGGGGTCATGGTTGTGGAACCGTCAGATCCAGTTACTTCTCCTTTATTGGTTCCGACAGTCGCTCTGATCTCCTCAATGTCTCAGTTCTTCGAGGGATCTGGATGCCAAAGCTCTCTCATCGGCTCCGAGGGGGGAAGTGGCATTGGGCCCTTGTCCGACCCCAGTCTCCCTCTCGGAGCTTCGGTGCAGGTGAGCTCGACTCCCACATCAGCCTCAGAGCCATCGTTCTTGGTTTGCAGGAGATTTCCGGGCTCTTTGGAGCTGGAGGCTCCTTCAACTCGTGACCATGGCACCTTCAAGGTGATGGATTGTGCTGTCTCCTGAGACCATTTCACCCTTGGCTCCATTGGCTCCCTCTCCCTCGGTGCCTGTGCCTGCCTTTGACCCTCTGCCTGCCTTCAAGTGTAGAGAACCTATGCCCCAGGATGACCCATTGGGTAACCTCACTTCTTCTGAAACCTCCCCCGAACACTCTGAGGAGGACCCTCAGAAAACAAAAATGTAAGAGGAAACATCTGGACTCCCCTGAGTCCATCACTTCAGACACAGACTTGGATGAATCGGAAGGGTCCCCACTGTCCCCCTCTGAAGATGTCTCTTTTTCGGAAATCTTGGAAATCCTTAGACAGAGGGGTGGCTAGAAGTCCCTAGCCCCTTCTGAGGATGAGTCTGTCCACCTGGATGCATTTGGTTCCCAACCCTCCACCTCTTGGGTGTCTCCGCCTTTTAACCTACTTTTGTCTGTAGTGGATCGAAAGGCGTGGAGCACTCCAGAGACCATGGAACCAGTTCTGAGGAGACCGAATAAATTTATAACTGCACCCAAGGACAAATCTTTCCTTTCCAAAAGGGTTCCTGTTGATGCCATGGTGGTGGAAGCAGCCACTAAGAAGGAACTTGCGTAAACTTCTTCATCTGTCCATTCGCTGAGCAAGGAGTCCCATATGATGGACAGGTATTGGAAGCGTATGTTCTCTTCAGCGCTCTTTAATCTCAGGTCACTGAAATATTTGTCACACTTCACATGACTTCAGAGGGATCTCCTAAAGGAGTTAGGAGATACCCTGCAGGATACTACAGCTGAGAGAGTTGCAAACAGGGCGGCTTCCCAGCTTGTGACCTTGACTTCAGTGGTTAACTCCTCCATGAGGCTCATGTCTTATGTGGCAGATGGAGTGAGTAGGGGAGCAGGTACTGGAGTTGCTTTGTGGAGACACTTCTGGATGCAGCTTTGTCAGTTTGTGGAACCTTTCAAGTCTTCCTTTACCAATACCCCCTTTGATGGCTCGTCCTTGTTTGGGCCTCAGGTAAAAGAGACTCTCACCAGGTGTGAACAGGATGGCAAGACTCTCTCAACCGTAGGAGTCCATTTTTCCACTCCATCTAGACCCTATTCTAAAGGTCAGAAGAGTGGAAAGATGTGATTTTGAAAATCCCAGGGAGCTTTGCCTGACACATATCTAGATTTTCCCCCAGGGGCAGAGGGGAAACAACAATGGAAGATGCCGGTCTCGTGGCAGAGGGGGTCCACAACAGCAGGGCGACACAGATACGTTCTCTGCTAGGCCCTTCCAGCACTCCTGAAGGGAGGCCTGACTGTCTGCCTCTGGAGGCAGTCTGGGGCAGACTATTATTGTACCCAGCAGCCTGGTAAACTATCATGAAAGAAGCATGGGTGCTGTCAATAATATCCAGGGGTGACAAAATTCCCTTTTCCCAGTTACCACCATCAAGAGAAAAATGTTCTATCCCAGATGTTCCATCCAGTCTTCAGGATCAAGCAATCCTAGAGGTACAAAGATTGCTAGAAAAAAGAGCCATCCAAGAAGTCCCCACAGACCAAAGCGAATCCAGAACTTACTCAAGGTTCTTTTTAGTTCCAAAAAAGACAGGGGACTGAAGACCCATTTTGGATCTCAGCAAGCTAAAAAATAAGCAAAAAAGAAGAAGTTCTGGATGGTAACACTGCAGTCCATTCTTCCCTTCTTTGGTCAGGACAATTGGATGTTCTCCATCGATCTCCAGGATGCGTACTACCACATAAAAATGGACAGGCGATCCAGGAGATTCCTATGCTTCTGGCTGGGAGACAGTCATTATCAGATCAGAGCTCTGCCCTTTGGTCTCACCACAGCCCCCAAGGTGTTCACCAAGTGTATGGCAGTTGTCACTGCTCACACGAGGTGTCTAGGATTTCAGGTGTTTCCATATCTACGCGACTGGCTCCTCCCTGCCACCACTGAGCATCAACTATTCAAAGCACGGGACTACACAATTCAAACTTGTTTCCAGCTAGGCATCCCAATAAACTGCAAAAAGTCTGCCTTGTTGTCAGTCTGTTGCCTGCATAGGGACAGACTTAGATACAAGACACATGATAGCAAAGCTGCCTTAAGACAGGGTGTCAACCATTCATCAACAAGTTTCGGTTCTCATAAAAAAGATGAGAGTTCAGGCAAGAGAAGTATTGCAAGTCTTCGGCTCAATGGCCGCAGCAATTACTCTAGTTCCTATGGCTTGCTTCCACATGAGGATTCTGCAGTGTCTTCTTTTCACTCAATGGTCTTTCCAGGATTTACCAATGTCACACATGATCTTGATCATGGAATCTTGCAAATAGGACTTAGTATGGTGGCTTGTCTCCCCCCAGGTGACACTGGGTGAACCCTTTCTAGACCCCCATCCAGTAGCCACAGCAACCACGGATGCCTCCCAGATAGGGTGGGGGGCATTATCTGGGACAGACTATCCAAGGAATGTGCCAACCTCACGAGTACCATTTACACATCAATGTTCTAAAGATGGTGCTTCTGGCGTTTTAAGCACTTCAAGACTCTCTACCTACCGGGACCATTATAATTCAGGGCAGGACCAGATCTTACCCCTTGTGTCGGGAGGCCCTTCGAGTATGGCAATGGGTGATTTCTTCCAACGTTTTCTGATTGCGACACACATTCCCAGGAAATCCAGCGTTATAGCGGACAGGTTCAGCAGGGCTATCCTCATGCCTCACGAGTGGTCCTTGAAACAAGAAGTTGCAGATTTGATTTTTCGTAAATGGGACCAGCCATGCTGCAATCTTTTTGCCACTCCCTTCAACAACAAATGCAGCAGCTACTTCGCCCTAGTCCCTCCATCGGGACAGACACCCAGGGATGCACTTGTTCATGATTGGCCTCTGAGACTACTCTATGCTTTTCCTCCTTTCCCTCTAATCCCAAAGGGACTTTAGAAAGCAAAGTTGCTGGGCTGCAAACTTATCCTTATTGCTCTCTACTGACCTCATCAAATATGGTTTCCATTTCTCCATCATCATCTTCAAGTGGAGCCTTGGATACTGGACCCAGTTCCGGACATCCTGATGTGACAGTCAGGCAGGCTCCATCCCTCCCTTCAAACTCTCAAGCTGACTGCTTGCTTTCTCCACTTCCAGTCATAGCCAGGCTCCCCAACCTTTCCCGGCAGTACAACACATCTTAGTGTCCTCTCACAAGCCCACTACCAGGAAGATTTACACTAGCAAATGGAAGAGGTTCTCTTATTGGCCGAAGAGCAATGATATTGATCCCTTCACTACTCCTGTTCACAAGATTCTTGATTTCCTGGCTGAAACCTTTGAACGAGGGGCAGCTGCAGCTACTATTAGGGTCCAGCTAGCTGCCATCTCTAATTTTCATGTAGGAGAGTTGGGCTCTAACATAATTTCTCATAAGTTGTGCAGAGATTCTTTACGAAGTATAACTCTTTTACGGCCCCTGGTAAGAGAACACCCCCCCCCGGACCTAAATTTGGTTTTAGCCTCTCTGGTTCTTCCACCCTTTGAACCAGCAGCATCTTACCCCCTGAAATTTCTATCTTGGAAAACCCTTTTCTTGGTTGCCATCACCTCATCTAGATGGGTTTCTGAATTACACGCTTTATCCATTCACCCACCATATCTCAATTTTCACAAAGATAGTCTCTCTTAAAACCAATCCTTCCTTCTTACCAAAGGTATGTTCAGAGTATAATTTAAATCAGTCCATTGAGCTTCCTGTATTCTTCACCAATTACGGCAACAAGACAGAGTATAGACTCCACCAAATGGATGTTCATAGACAATTATGTTTTTATTTACACAGGACCAAAGACCTTAGAAAATCATATCAATTGTTTGCATCCTTTGCTCACAGTAAAAAGGTTCTCCATTTTCAAAAGTGACCTTATCAAAGTGGCTGTCAGGCACAATCAGTTATTCTTATGATTTGCGTAAAAAGAAGCTTCCAGGGAGGGCCAGAGGACACTCAACCAAGGCCTTAGCTACCTCTGTTGTCTTCCAAGCCAAATTGCCCTTGGATTCAATCTGTGCAGCAGCAACTTGGGCAAATCCTCACATCTTTATCACTTATTACAAAATGGATGTGGTCTCCTGGAATAGGGCATCCTTTGGTTCCACGATCCTGAAGAGTTTGTTCCAGTGAGCCACCCAAGAACCAGATGCTGGGGACATGGTCCCAACCAGCAAAAATTAAGGTGAGATGGGACACCATAACATAAGGAAGTTATGTACCTACAATAACGTTCCATGTTTGTTGTCCTTCATCTCACCTTCCTACTTGCCTCTCTCCTCCTTCCCCCTTCCTGGAGGATCAAGAGGAATTCCTTCATTGATTACACTGGCTGAGTTTCCTGTTGACATACCAGGTTAGTTAACCATGCCTTCTCTTTCCTCTTTCCTTCTTAACCTTAAATGTGTAAGAGCTTAGTAAAAATTTGCATTTACTATTTTTTGTTAGTGTGGCTATTACAAATGAGATCAAGGTAGCTACCACTAGGCATGTTGGGATAGGGGTTAGCCTCGAGCCAGTATAAGGTCTTGAGCTTTAGTAAATCATCCGAGTCAGAGCGAAGGATCGGCTCCAAACCCAACCAGCAAGAAGGAAGGCGAGATGAAGGACAACAAACATGGAATGCTATGGTAGGTACATAACTTCTTTTTATGTGTTCTTGACAAGGGTGTCAAGATTCATGAAGCTCTTGTGGTGAATTTCCTGATACCAAAATCTGAGATACATAACAAGTCATTTAGGATTGAAACTCTCATCATAATCTTATATGATATAGATAAGAGCATTCATTAGAACATAACTGTAACAATAAAAAAGGTTTGTTACAATTGCTTTCTGAAAAACCTAGTCACTTTAGAACAATGGGAATTCCATTTGCAAAAGGAAGAATACAATTCACAGTTTAAATAAAAAAGTAAAGTAAATAAGTAACTGGTGTCAAAATCATGGTCTGAAACTTAATGCCAAAAAATACATTATTGTATCCTTTGTGAAGTCATTTACCCCAAGAAAGTACCACATTGACAATACTTGCCTAAGAGTTGACCCAGTTGTTTGGGATTTGGGAACTTAGTGGATGGTGATCAAACTTTTGACCAACATCTGTCTATTATTGTAAAAAAGTCCTTTTATATTGCTCAGCTTATAAACAGGGAATGTGTCTACATACAGGGATGTCATTATCCCCCTTTACTCAGCCCTCATTAGGCCAGTGTTGAATATAATGCCTCCTTTGGCTTATCTATCCAGACACATGCAACAGCTGGAGCACCCATGAAGATACCTTACTAAAAGGATACAAGGTCTAAACCATATGTCCTACTTGGACTGAATGAAAGCCCTGTCACTGCACTGGGTATCCTACAGACTGCTAACAGGTGACTTGTGTCTGGCATACAATGCATCCTCTGACCTATTACTGATGGATTTACTGCACATCAGCAAGTCAGATGGCATCACAAACATTTTGTCTAGGGATCTAAACCTCTTCTGCAACATCAACAGAACAGTGTGGAGGGCAGGAATATCTAACAGACTCCCCATCCACATAAAACAAAGTTTATCCCTGTTCATTTTCAATTGCAACTTAGAATTATGGATGGGAAACAGAAACTTTACTCCAGAACTGCCCCCTGTACTGCTAATGAACACAGGCATCTCCTAAATGCTTTATCTCATGCATGGATTCCCTCAAATTATCTACGGTATGAACCCAGTTATTCTTATTAGTAGTAATGTATAATTATTGACCATGGGTTGGGTAAGGCTGATGTATAACCTAATGGGATAGGTTATTTTTGAATACAAAAAGGGAAATTGGCTAGGCTTAAATTGGCCTGCAAAGGCAGCTAGCCTAGTACTTAACTATGAGCCTGTGAACCTAAAGTACATGTCAAAGTCTGGTCTCTGATTGGGCCGTGTGTATGGGACATCACTGAATGGTCTGGTTTCAGCTCTGGTTAGAATCTTTTCATGGACTTTGTGCTGCTTGGCTTTCTATTGTGTCCAGCTGCTGTATGTTCTATCCAGGGTAACCATGAAGAAAAGACTATATCAGCTGTACTTATTAACACCTGAATTAATAATAATTATGATAAAGCAGCATGGGATTAGTGCTACTCTTAACTTCTGGTGACAGAAGGAGCAAAGGATCATAGATTCCTAGCTGTGTGCATCTCTCTTTAGACAAGCACCATCTCTGCTACCAGATAGTTAACATCTGCAGCTATCAACTGCAAACATCATAAGAGCTACTTCTCCCTTTGTCCCACATTAATGAGCACCTGGAACCATGGATTTGCACTTTCCAACTGCCTCTCTAGCCAGCTTGGTTGAAATGGACATCCTAAGACAATGTAGCAATTGTCTTATATTTACTGACAACCATCTACTACTTCAAGAAACTAATACACTGCATGAGAGATGTACTTATATAATGTTATTGGAGGTGAACCTCTCACATAAAGCCACTACAAAGATCAAACAGGCTATCAGTTGCACACAATACCAACATATATCTATGAAACACAATAAGGGCCAAACACATAACATTACATATGTTGAGGCTCTTAAAAGTAACCTACTAAACCAAAAAGCTCCCCTAAATGTAACCTTAGAAACAAGTGCCCTCAACAACCTCACAAACACTCACTTCAGGCAGCACAACCATGAAACATGCATCTGAAGCTCTCAGTGTCTCAAATAAAAAGACCACAAGGCAAGTCATGACATAATCCAACATTCTAATTATAGGTGACTCCATAATGAGACACATTGATGCACTCCTCACCAGGCTGAATAAGGAGATGGTGAATGGGGAGTTGCCTATCCGGTGCCAGAATTTGCCACATCAAGCATGCACTCAAGTCCTTGAACAACAAGTACACATATGACACTGTCATAGTACATGTGGGAGTAAATTACTTGATACATACCTCCCATAACTATATGAAGACAGACACGATGGAGCTCTTGGAATATGTGACAAGAGGCAGGTATGAACCTAGCCTTGAGCAGAATTTTACCATCACTGAGAATGATACTGCAATACAAACAAAATATTTTTGACTTCAACAGTTGGCTTAGCTTCTGGTGCCATTCAAGGGGGTGGGGGCCAATATATTTCAGCCTGGGGGGGATGGTAGGCAGTCTCAAATGCTTTACAAGAGATGGTCTGCACCTATCTAAACAAGGCTTTCTTATTGGTTAAAACCTTGTCCACTTCATGGTGTCTTGTTTAGGCAAAGTTAGTCTTCAAAAATTTCCAATATAAAGTGTATTGCCGCACTTTCCTTAGCACATATAAATAACCAACCCTTAGTAATTGGAATAATATCCTTACCATATTCCATATTCTCCAAAAAAATCCATTCAGGACACCACAGAAAAAACTTGATTCCACAAGCTTTCAGAAACATCACAAGATTTCACACTGTTTTCTCAAGTGTTTAAAATGGAGTTATAAAGTGCATTTTGAAGGCACAATCCTTAAGGTAAAATATCTATTTACTTATTTTTTAAAAAGGAGTTTATTTAATATGAAATATAATAGGAAACATTCTACATCATGTACTATATTCTTATGATGCACTGTGTGTTTATAATTTTAATGCTTACATCAAACATTCTTATGCATTTTTACATATTTAAACATTACTCATTTATTTACACATTTTTAACTATGTTTTACACACTTGAGAAAACATTCCAAAAGCTTGTGATATTTGTGAAGCTTGTGGAATAAAATATTTTCTGTGGTGTCCTGAACGTCTTTTTTTGGAGGATTGTTTTCTTGGCACTATCAGGACTTTACCCATTTGACTCTTCTTCCCTGTTGTTACCATATACCATATCAAATTTTACAGTGTTTGAGAAAATACTGTGCTATTTCACAGTTAATTTAATTCATAAGCACTTCCCCTTGAAAATTGTCTTGAAACTGATAATGCCTGACATTACAACATGAAAGAATGTACCCACACTGCCTAAATTAGTGTACAATCTACCATTATACAATGACCCCCCCATTAATATTCAAAAACGTGCACGCTGATTGGTCAGTGTGCATGTTGTAAATCTAAGTTATAGTAATGGAGAAAGGTCCAGTCGCCCGGACTTTTTCCATTATTATAACTCTTTTTTTGTTTTTTTTTTTACAGCAATGGAGAATGCAAGATCTCTGTTGTTTCACACTGTCTCGCTATGTTAAACAAGTTTAACATAGCGAGACAGCTTTAAAAAAAGCAATGGAGATTCTCCATTGCTTTGTTTAAAGCTATCTCGCTATGTTAAACTTTTTTAACATAGCGAGACAGTTTGTAAAAAGCAATGGAGATCTTGCTTTCTCCGTTGCTTTTTTCAAAACAGTCTCCCTATGTTAAATGGGTTTAACATATCGAAACAGTTTGTAAAAAGCAATGGAGATCTTGCTTTCTCCATTGCTTTTGCCCACAGCTCTGATGTACTGCATGGGCATACGCATGCGCAGTACATAAGAACTGCCGCAGAATACCAGACAGCTGTGGAAGGGCAGCAAGGAGGCATTATACAAGGTCATTATTTAAGAAAAGTAATTATTTTTTTCTTAAATAATATCATTGTATAATAGCAATAACCCACTTCTGGGTGTGGGTAATGCTGGATTTACCCATGTTTGGCCACTCGGGCTTCGCCCTCGTGACCAAACCACACCAACCGTGGGTAAATCCAGCATTACCCACACCCAGGCGTGGGTTATTGCTATATTATACAACGACCCCCCATTAATATTCAAAAACGTGCACACTGATTGGTCAGCGTGCACGTTGTAAATCCAAGTTATAGTAATGGAAAAAGGTCCGGTCGCCCACACTTTTTCCATTACTATAACTCTTACAGCAACACTGTCTCGCTATGTTAAACGAGTTTAACATAGCGAGACAGCTTTAAAAAAAGCAACGGAGATTCTCTGTTTCTTTTTTTAAAGCTGTCTCGCTATGTTAAACCCATTTAACATAGTGAAACAATTTGTAAAAAGCAACAGAGATCTTGCTTTATTGGTTGCTTTTTTCAAAACTGTCTCGCTATGTTAAATGGGTTTAGCATAGCGAGACAGCTTTAAAATAAGCAACGGAGATTTCCGTTGCTTATTTTAAAGCTGTCTCGCTATGTTAAACCCATTTAACATAGCGAAACAGTTTGTAAAAAGCAACGGAGATCTTGCTTTCTCCATTGCTTTTGTCCACAGCTCTGATGTACTGCGTAGGTGTACGCATGCTCAGTACATCAGAACTGCTGCAGAATACCAGACAGCTGCAGAAGGGCAGCAAGGAGGCATTATACAATATCATTATTTAAGAAAAGTATTTTTTTTTTCTTAAATAATATCATTGCATAATAACAATAACCCACGCCTGGGTGTGGGTAATGCTGGATTTACCCATGGTTGGCTTTGTTTGGCCACTTGGGCTTCATCCTCTTGACCAAACCACACCAACCGTGGGTAAATCCAGTATTACCCACACCCAGGTGTGGGTTATTGCTATATTATTCTATGTTAGATGCTTCAATAAGGGAGTCTTATAGCCCAGTAAGACAATTTGTCAGTTTTTTCACACAGGTGGAACACCCATCCTTGAAAATTTAACATATTTGATGCTCTGTTAGAGAAACTATAATGTAAATAAGTAGCTGTTCCTCTAAAGAAGTATGGTGTTTTTAATTATCTAGAATGCTTTGTATGCATATGTAAATTATTACCAATTCCTAACTTGACATCATTATGTGGGTGTGGTTATAAGGAAAAACTGAGTCAACAGTAAAACTAAAAGTAAAACATCAAAAAGAAGTCATAATCTTTGTTTTTTTTCAAACCACTTGCTTTAACATTATGACTATATCCAGAAATAAAATTAACTATAAAACACAGATATGTTAGAAGTATAACAATACCCTGCAACAAAATGAATTCTGAATAACATAAAGTATTGCTGCAAATGCTAGGATCCTCAACAAAAAAGCTTCACTAAGAACCGGGGCAGCTAGCAAAAAACAGGCAGAAACAACTGTCAAACAGTTCACTTTATTACTAAGTGCTTTCATCCCTTACTAAACTTAGACATGGGACTTCATCAAAGAAAATTGGATAAAAGAGATAGGATGTCTATTTAAAGTTTAAAAACACCAATCACCAAGCACATGTAATGAATATTAAGTAAGTCACATTACAACACTTTTGAATAATTCAATAAAGCCATTAGCATAAGAACTGTTGCTAAAATATGTAATATTAAAAATGCAAATAAAAATAATAATGATAGTAATTCCAAAAAGTAATCAAAATGAAACTTTAAAAGACTGAAACACCAAGAAATCTATGTTTCCAGTATTAAAAGATCTTATTTTTAAAACACTTTTTAAAGAAATATTATCATTCTACCCTGGTGGTTGGCTGGCATTTAACCTAATTTGCCAGCATAACTCTTTGTATTCTACAAGAATTTCAGTGTCATCGCCTCTAGGGTTTGAAATTACTCTATCTATAATGGTAAAAGGAAATTTATTAAAATTGTCACAAACTACTGAATGTCTGTATAAAGCATTATTTTTTTCCTAATGTTAATGTCTCTTATGTGTTTACAAATTCTCTTGTTTAATTTTCTCTTAGTCTTACTTATGTAAAACGAGGTACAGGAGACACAGGAGGCTAAATGTTCTACCTCTTGGGTGTCACAACCGACATGCCTAGGACAACTAATAGTTCTGTGGTAACTGTTTCCATTGACAAAAGATCCATCATTAATGAATCTGCAGGTTTTACATCTTTCACACTTACCATCTCAGACCTATAATGGTCACAGTTCTTTGTGGGTTCAGCCTCCACCAGTTATTGTAAATTCTTATCCCTACTAAAAACCAAATTAAATTCTAATTGGAGGTCAAAATTCTTTGGATCTTAAAGGCATCCCTATTGTAGGGAATTATTATTGCTCTAGTTTTTAGAATGTCTGGTTTTCTAGGGGTGTCAGTCTTAGATATACATTTTGTGTGAATTCCCAAAGTGGGTGCATTGTTTTCCTTCCTTCTTTGAAAATTTAACCTTTTTAAATTTCCGAGGAGATTTTGCAGATAACCTCTTTCTTTGAACATTTCAATTAACTTCATCACCTCACCATCAGATGTAGTGTCATCTGTGATCATTCTTGAAATTCATACTAATTGACCTTTAGCAATGTTTTTTTTTCCTGAAAATATGGGTGACAACTAGTAAAGTGTAAATAATCATTTGAAAATGTTTCTTTCCTGAAGATGGTGGAACAGTACCTCATCTTCTTAGCATCTAAAAATCTATATTATTGAAGGCCTTTTTGCATGTAAACTTTAATAATTCAGTGGAGTTCCCACAATTGGAAACAAAATCATCCAGTTGTGGTTCAATCCCACCCCATAAAATAAGGATGTCATCCAGATAATTCAAGAAAAATAAATATCTTAGGTTGTAACCTAGTCTTCAAGAATGTTGGCTATTATTGTGAGGGAGCATATTAAATTTGTACAACTCACAGTAACTCATTTTCCATTGGATTAAGCACCTCAGTTCTCTCTTTATTTATTATGTCTTATTCATAATACAAATACTTATTTTTGAAAGGGAAATTGAAATATTTTATTTCAAGAAAATATAAAAGGACTTTCTGAGGGATCCAGCATTATAAACTGTAATTTTAATGTTTAGATTTCCTTTACTTAAATTTAATAAATGAATATTTTTTTCAACTGAAAGCATACTAAATTCCTTTTAATTGGTCTATTGAAGAGGGAAAAAATATAAGTGTTTTGTGACCGATGTTTGCCTTATCACCTCTCTTGAATCTTTATAACTAAATTAAAGGCAGAATTCAATAACATTGTACCCTACAGAACAGGGCTGTTATGCTGCAAAGGAGTATACCAAAGCTCTCTGTGATTCATAAAGACTGATACAAAATGGGGTAAGACATTATATGCGTTATTTCTCATCTTTGTAGCAACACTACTGTATGCATTAAGCATAAATGCAGATTACTCCCTCCAAGATTGCACATGGTTTAGAAATACTAAATGATCTGTGTACAGGCTGCTCTCAGTTACATAAGTCATGGAACCAGAACTATGTACCTGCAATTGTTGTAGAGTATATGACCATGCTAATCCCATTTCCCTGATTATGTGTTGCTCATGATACATAGCTGAGCATCACTGTCAACATTTAATATAAATAAAAGCACACACATGAATAAATAAATAAATAAATAAATTAATTAAAAAAACTTCTCCGTGCAGAAAGAAAAGTCCTATTGATAAAAGTGCTCCCTTTAATATGGGCAGACCTGCTGCCACAATCACACTGTCGCCCACAGTGATGTTGCTAGTCTCCCACCAATGGAAGATCTTACTGCTATAGATCTCCTCATTAACATTTCATAATAATGACCCAAGCTTTGATGTCATACCTAATAAATGGAATGCCCTGTTTGCCTTGCTGTGTGGTATGACAATGGAGCAGGGAGCAGTAACTGAGTAAGGCATGGCCAAACATGGGCACACAGCTGTTCTTGGCCACAGTATGTTGCACTGTCAAGCCTCAAAGAGATTGGGTCATGGAATCATATAGTTCAAAGTGATGCAGTATATACTGTAGTGCACATTTCAAAGTATTTTTCATTCACTTGTATGCCAACTGTCATTACTATATGTCACATCTATGAATCGCAGTAATGACAAATAGTGTAATAAACACTGTGGGCTGAATGCATTTATGCAGCTGTGTACTGTTTATGAATAGCTCAGCTAAAGTGTAGCATGGTTTAAAGCATGTTTAAATAAGAAAAATCCATCCCTGTTAAAAAGAAGCATGAAATACTGCTACCTTCTTCAGTAAATGTCATGCTGTCACAGCATAGCTTAAACAAAGACAAGGGTAAGGAGTTTTTGTGCATAAATTCTACCTACCCATAAGTGTTATTTTGTTTCTAATCATGTTCTGTAAAATAGAAGAAGGAATAATAAAAAAGATACTATAAAATTAATTATTCAAACATAGCATCTGGGATAAAAATAAAAAAAATAACTATCAGTCTAAAACAAATGAAAATGCTCTAAAAAGTGTAAAAGTTATTGCAAGATGTATATTTTTATATTATAGTTTAATATAACTTTTCCATAATGATGCAGTATATCCTACCTGAGGAAAATGAAATGCTCCAAGTACTTTTGCCAGTGGGAGAGATGATGAAGATCCAATGTCTCCAATAATTCCTGATAACAAAGGTTGTGCTTGGCAGTTATAATTCGGAATTGGTTTGTGCACTCCAGAAAGAAGTGTAATCGCTTCTTCAACTGCTCTGTTCTCTGAATAGCATGAGTCCAAAATTCTGAATCCCAAAGTAATATTTGGTAAAATATGTGGATTTTGATTAATTTCATTTATGGCAAAAACCATGCCCAGCACTGTTCTGTAATGCCTAATATTAAATCTAAACAGGACAGGTAATTCAGTTTTTAAGTAATTTTGTCAAATAATAATTAGAAATTGACAGAATAAGTATTGCATTTACTCAAAGATGTTTTTGATGGAATACTATAGATCCCAGAGCATCCACATATTTTTTATGAATGCTAAACAGCTTACATGTATGCAGTATTTATGGTTTCATTTATTTCTATCTTGTTGGGCCTTTGGCATATAGTTCTAGTTAGGCATCATTTAAATTACTTGTTAAATCAAAATGTATTAATCACCAATGTTCTCTAAGTTACATTTCATATTCAGATATGTCATACAGAGAAAAAAACAGCAGAAATGTTTTACCAACACAGTGTATCAACTCACAAATTGAGTACAGTTGTAATATTTTTGCAAAGGAAAGGAACATGACAGGCAAACTGAATGGAGGGACCAGAACTGCAGGTATTTAGGCAGCACACCAGCTAACATCTGCATTGCCAGGTGTTGCGTACAGGTGGAGCTGTTCCTTCACCACAGATGTCCTTTGGAATCAAAGCATACAGTTAGCCTGCTTCCAATATCAGTTTAGACATAAAAGTGGAGGTACACAGTAGGATGAATGAAGCTGGTAGGTGGTGTACCATATGTGGACTGCATGCATGCATGGTAGTCTTGAGTACTAGCCATTCTCATTGTACACAGGAGAAGACTCCAAACTTATCTTTTTAAGGTCTTCTAACTGAGCTTATGCAGCCCAGCCCCAGAGCTCACCATCCACTCTATTTTGCTCCAAAACACTAATTGTGTAATATCGTGCATGGTTGGCATATAGGTTCTGATGTGAGGAAACCCATCTCCAAGAATTAATGCAGTTAGGAGAAGGATAAACAATTATCAAACTGTGCAGGTAATAGGTAATATGATTCAATTAAAGAGAATGTAAAATGTTTTAGAATCTCATTACTCATTACTTGTTAAGTGAGTATTCCTTAGATATGCATTGCTGGTGTAACATCAGTAAGTCTATGTAGTTTTATTCCACATATATCTCATTATGTCTTGGTAGTGTAGATTTTATATAACCGAATAGTGTTGCCAGATGGTGGAGGCTATGAATTGCTGCTTAATATGTTTTGGAATCCCACAGTAAGTTCAAAAATAAATACTAATAGTATATTTAATTACCGCAAGTCTTACATTTGGGTGCAATATTCCAATATGGATACATTTACTTCAAACATTTCCATGAAGAAATTGGACACTGTCATTTGTGCTTGCATGTCTGGCTGACATTTTGTACATAATTTCAGTTTAACCTGTGTATTATATACCAGCATGGCTAGCTATGATATTGTAAATATGTTCTTACGTGTTGAGTTATAATCTGTACAAAATATTTTAAAGACTTGAACAGTGTCCTTTTACATTTCTAACTGTGTATGTTTATGAAGAAAGATTCTAAAGACAAACTGTCTCAGATTCAGCTGATATGCAGATGATGTCACTGGAATGTTGACAGTTGCTATGTATTACTGTTAGAAGTTGAAAGACAGGAAGGAACTTTTAGAAAACAGCTTTTGGGTGATTTTAAAAATATGAAATGAAAATTAAAATTGGAACAATTGTGACAGTTATGCTAGTCTATAAAAGAGCCCACTGAAGACAGTTAAAAGTCAGTTGTCAGTTGTTAGTTGACAGTTGCAGTTGTCAGTTAACAGCCAGTTGTGATTTGTTCACAGATGTACTGTGCAGTGGATGCCCAAAATGACTTACCAAGAACTGTAAGCCCGCCTTTGCTCTGTTGTAGTAATTTGGTTCAGATCAGGGACAGTGTTCTTTAGTCAGATAGGAAAATTATAACTGATCAGATCAGTCAGAGTTTTTCTGAATGTTGGATTTCTATCCTACAGTATTGATTTAATTTTCCTGGCGATTGAGTTCTGTTTGTTTACTGGAAATTACTGTTTTATATTATCAATCATTTTGCTCATTATTAAATATTTTTGTTAACTTACAGTGTGGCTGTACAATCAGTGTTTTCTTTAGTGATTTGAAAGTGCTTGTACTTGCCTTGATAACATCCCAGGCCACTCTGAAAGCCTAACTACTTAGGTCATTTGATACGATTAGTTTTAATATTTAATTTTCATAATTGGACACCCCTTTAAAGGGGCATGAAGACACTCTGATTGGTGGCAGCATTACTGTATTATTTTGGGGAAGAGACACAGCTGAAAATCTTTGCCAAGCTTTCCCAGAATGTTTGGATGTGTAAGATTTAATTTATTTAAGTGTGAGTATATCAGAAGTCTTAAACTAGGACACATTGCTCTGAAGTGTGTAATAGTAAATTGCATTAGGGGTGGACAGAAGTATACAGTCCAGTCCCAGGTTACAGAGTCTGTTCCTCTTGTGCTGTTAGGGGAAAATTGTGTAATATTACTCCCGTTTAAGTGACAGTCTCTTATTGGAGTCAGCAGTGAGGATTGAAGCTACTTAGTTACTGATCCACTGTAGTAAAGGACGTCATATTTTTGTTGGCAGTTCAGTGGGATATTATCTGGATGTCAGAACCTGAATCATGGAATTCATCTACCCCAGCTCAGGACCAGTATTTACAATTAGTACACCCTATCTCAACTGTAGGACTATAGTTGTATGTCAAATTCTAGGAAAAAAAGTAGCTTTCCTGGACCTGATAACATTCCATCTGAAATGTATAATATATTACCACTCTGTTAAACATTGCTTTAACAATGCTTAATAATATTGTACTCTGTAAAAATACTCCATATTTGTGGCATTAGCCATGGACTATGGTCCTTCCCAAACATAAGAAAGACCAACATGTATGATTGTTATACAGACCAATAACACCTGCAAATGTTTATCATTATTCAGGAAGATAATAGAAAATGAGTCAAAACTTGTTTTGTCAGGACTAACTCAATTTAACAAAGTGATTTTTTTTAATGTGGGAGGCAAACTCAAGGCATCAGCAAAAGAACAGTTTTGCTAATTGACATACATCTAATGTACTCATTGAAACTTTGTAATTAGTTTATATTCATAAAATGATTTGATACTGTTATTTAGTAATATATTCAATGTTCTTCCAAACCAAATGGAATTCTGAATATAATATATTAATTTACTTTCATTGTATGCCATATTTCTTCTGCAAACAGCCCTTTACTGTCAGAAGAGTTATGAAACAAAGGTCTGGATTCAAAAAATGAGGCAGTGTTGCAAATAATTTTGCTGAGATGCCACCACTAGTGCCTCAAGTCTAAGAAGTAATCACATCCTCAAGTACAAAAATAGAGCATAAAGTTAAGTAGTGTACTGGATAACTCAATTCATATCCTATCCCCAGCTATGCTGCAATCAGCATGCAGAGATAATGCAGTTTCTTAACATGTCGTTTTAATGGAATGCATAATGTGTGAATGGCAATCCCTACCATAGCCAAAACACTAACAAATATTCTTACATCATTTGATCATTGAGGTATGTAGAACTCTGTACTGTGGGGTGGGTCACTGATAGGATTGTAGAGGTGCAGAAGTTACAGAAGGGTATGTTTTGCTGCCACTGACTGCCAAAGACTGGCTGATGCAGAGTGAAACAGCTGTGGATGACAGTGATGTAGTGGGAGCAGTACAATGCATTGGATGAGCAGAAGCCAATGGTATGCAATTAACCAGCAATGTATGGGAAACTACAGGAGTCCAAACCACAAGATCTGGTGAGGGACAGCAATAGACAGATATCCTGAAATGATAAGTATGAAAACATAACTCATATGGTAAAAACGGGCATGTCCATTGCTGTTGTTTCTGCCAGCATATAGGATTACCAGACCATTCACCTTCATTGTTGGGTGAGAACAGACCTTGTATGGTAAGCATTAACATGTACAGTACCTTTGTATTGGTCAATATACAGGATCATCAGCCTGCCCACCTGATATGATGGGGGGGGGGTAGAGTTCTAGTGTACTATGCAATGTACTGAAGTATTGTGGTAAATAACTGAGTTTAAGAACATAGAGTGCCAACAGCACATGTATATACATTAATCTGTGTTTTATTTATTGTGGGGCAATATGTGCTGACAGTATACAACAAAGTATAGCTTTATCCACAGTATTACATAGTTCATACAAAAAAGAAATCACCTAAATAGGAGTGAGCTCCTCCCTCTGTGAACACTTTGGAATATTATATATTAACTTCAATTCATGAACTGCTTATACTATGCAGTCAGGTTATTCTTGTGAGTAGTGGCAGTGCTATTTGGATGGGATATTTCCAACTAAACATATCTGCCTATACCGGCATGCCTCACCATTATTTTGAACCTGCTTCAAAGTCAGGGATGAAGGTACAGGACCTGTACTGCCTCTGATGACTTGCAGAACTCCTCCTTTGAATGTGTTACTTAAGGAAATGCAAAAAACTGGTTTCACAATTGTCTGCTAAAAATTTATCCTCAGGCCTGGAATAAAAAAATTACCGTTACGGCCACATTCTAAAATGTTTAGGATACAGGCCCTCTGCCATTTTGCAGTGATACCCTACACTAAACATTTATACCACCACTGCTATAATATCATACCATGGACAGAGTACTCCATACATTACCACATACTGTGCCGGCTCTACAAGTGGTAGGGATACCCACTGCTCAAGACCTAGGCATTCAGATTAGAAACAGTCAATGTGAATAAACCTCATTTCCTATCCCTGATATAATCCAATGACTAATCGGTCTACTGCATAGCCACTGAGATAATCCAAAATAATTGTCCCCACAGTGCCACCTAGATATTAGTTGTAAAGCAACATTCAAGACAGTTAAAACTTTATCACGGATGCTGCACAGCTATAGCTGAACACAGGTAAAAAGACAATAAACAAAATAAATAAAACGAGTTTTGAGTCATCTCCTCTTATACAAAGGAGCAGCGTATACACAACACTACTACATATGGTTGTGGTTCTCCCTCAGCACCTCCAACTCCTCAGCAGCCTGATTCCAGCTCATAAGGGGGTTAGAACTGTTTAATGTAGAAATCTGCATTTTCCATCATGAAACACCCATAGAGACCTGTCAACATAAAATGGAGTTTGTCCAATGTCACATGGAGCCACTGACTAATGGAAATGCTAGTTCTCTTAAGTTCTACATTTTTATTCAACATTATTATAAATTTTTAAAAAGTAATATAGTGATGGCAGTCATTATCACATGTTCTTGAGTTAGAGTGGGTCCCTCTGATTCCTTATTAGTCTACAAGGCATGATGAATTATGGAGATCTTATTTGGAAACTAAGCACAGTGAGAAGGCTTAGGGTAGTATGCTAAATCAAGAGTGACTTGTTCTGGCATCTGCTACTGATTGTAAATTATTTTGCAATCCATCCTAATACTGCACAGTGTTCTTTTTCCTCTTTTGATGCAGCTATTGAACCATTAACTTAAAGTATTATGGAAAATGAGGCAATAATGGAATCTGAACCTTTGTATAGGGGCAGAAATATAACATCTTTACTTGTAGATGATAGCCTTATTTTGCAACTTACTCATCAAAATATATTAGCTCTTTTTTAGTCGTGATTCATAAACAATTTGCAGTCAGTTGTTATGACAGCAAATCAAAGCTCATTACTCTTTAATGGTAATGAGGGAATTTGGTGCAGTATGAGCTTCCATATGGGTTTTCATTAGCATTGTTGTCTGGGGATGGGACGTGATAGTAGCATATTTGTCTCAGTTTAATTTCTCCAAGTCTTTTGTCTCCATTGTAGGAGACCCCATTGATGGTAGGGATTTTTTTTGTCATGCAAAAGAAGTGTGGGTGGGGTTTTCAGTTTTGACTGCTAGGGACTGTTCCAACTGCAGCCACAACAGCTTTTTGTGTTCTGTTAGACTCCCATTGTTTATGTCATAGGTTATAATGGATTCCAGAAAACAAAACAGTTTTGTATGCTTTGTGAATTGTGTGCAATTGGCGTGTTGGTTTCATTTGTATAGATTACTGTGTATGGGATGCTATGTGCAACTGAGCAAGAACTTGTGGCTAGTGTTGCTCCATTGTACATTTTCATGTATGAATCACAAATGACCTTCTCACAAATGACGGGAACCAAATGTTCGACTGCTGAAACCTACACTAAGGTACTGTACGAACACATCCACTCGTGCATGAATCATGTCATTCCAAATAGAACCAAGGTGCTCTCCTCCAAAAAAAGGAAGCCAATCTAGTGGTCCTCTGCCATAAACAAACTATACAACAGAAGGAAGAAACTGTTGCAGAAAAGAGAAAAATCCCAGGATTCAAAAAACTCCCTTACCAGCCTCAGTAAGAAGCTGAAATCCCTTATAAAATCCTCCAAAGCTAGTTACGAAAATAAAATTGCCAAATATTCTTAGGACAACCATAAGGCATTCTATAGTTAAGTCAAGAAACTAAATGGCAATGCTCAGATCTAGTCTGAGCTACAACAGAATGCCATTAAATATACTGATCCCAAGGATATTGCCAATATCCTGGAAAAATCAATTCAGTGCCAACTTCACCCCCCTCAATATCAAAAGATTGCCAAATTCTGGCAATCACAGCCACACAGGTAAAATATGCACTCTCCAAAGCTAAGAATACAGCATCCATGGGACCAGATGACATCCCGGGCTGTGTATTATATGAACTACAAAATTAACTGGCACCTCACCTAAGTGTCATGTTTAATCATAGCCTCACCTCAGGGTTTGTGCCCAATGAGTGGTGCACAGCTACAGTTATCCCAAGCCACAAGGAAGTAAATATTCTGGGAAGAAATAGCCAGAGTATTGCTATTGCTAGGCTTATATAGGCTCTAGGGCCAATAGCCTAGTACCAACCTATGAACTTATGTATGCCATTCTTTTCCATTCAAAGCACTATTTAGCAAAGGACCACTTTTCTGACTATGGTCCAACGTTTTATGCTCTTAGTGCTATCGTTAATTTAGGGATGTAGCCAAAAATCACATTTTTCATTCATATCCTCTTGAACCCCCCACCCACACCACCAGCCTAAACTACATGTAAAATTATGATGTTTCCAAATGTTGCTCCCTTTCTTGATGAAGAAACTATGCATTTTTTCAGCTCTACCCTCTTACAGAAATGAAACATTTTTTATGATAAGTAAGCCTAGCTGTAAAAAGACTGTATACAGATGTCTGTTGAAGGCATTAAATGACTTATGGCATGTTTTGCTTTATACACAGTATCTAGAGATGATGATAAAACAATCTTTGCATATGATTACTCTTGAGTACTTCTGTTCCATCTTTAATCTAGTTGTATTATAAATAATGGAGTTGCAGAAAGTAGTGTCAGCTGTTTTCATGTCATAATACAGGTTAATATCAGTTGATTCAGTGTAAACAGGAGATTCTTGTCTTAACTTTTTCTTTGTGAACACATAGTACACCTGATAGAACTTTGATTTATCTGCATTATAAATAAAGATATAGCAAAAAATGACATTGTTCATTTAATCATATGATACTGGTGAAATATTTGTATCTCTTGCTTCAGTGTGTAGGAGGAAGCTTTGTTTTTCCTTTGTCTGTCTGTCATACTGCAAGTGTTGGTAATGGCTCCCTAACTAAATGTCAGCACTGGAAATGCCGAGTGCAAACAACCTGGAAAAAATACCAAAAACATAGGCGAAGAGACCAAATTTCAAAAACTGTTCTCCTTAAAACTTCTTTTTGCATGGGGGCTATGCACCTACACCCCCCAATGTGAGGAACAAGCTCCCTACACATCCCCAAACTTATATATACCAACTCTGAGATCACCATACCTTGAAGAAAAGAGACTATTCTATGAAATGCCATCTTGTACTTAGTATGTGTAAATCCGGCCATTCACTCTCCATGTTTCAGAGCTCAGTCTAGCAGGTCCCACATTTCAAATGGTTACCAAACTATCAGAAATTATAGGATGGATTCTATAACATTTCAGTAGTATGGCAGAAAGGATACACTGAGTTGTTACACTATATCAAACCATCTACTTAGTTCAACACACAGAATAACATTTGTCTGATGAGAAAGGCATGCTGATGTAAAGCCAGTAACTACAAGGCATGCCGCACTATTTATAGGTCATACAGTTCAGAGACATTTTGGGCAGAATTCAATAAACTTTATGGAACTAGATGAATTGTGCTGAGTTTGTGCAAGAGTTGCTGCATCTAAGTAATATGCGAATGTGCCCAGTCTATGGAGAAAACCATAGTGCAAGGCAGACATAACCAGGGACATCAGTACAACCAGAATTAATCATGGCAAATTTGTATTCAAAGAAAACTCTTCCATAAAGTAATATATGTGCATTACCAATGTGCATCTACAGAAGACATACAAGCCCAATGGAGCTCTCAGTAACACATGGACATTACTAGATAAAGGGAAATGTGCATTTGCAGTTATATCAGTAAAGTGACAAATATTTGCAAGCAATTATGGATATCATTGTAATATGTAACTTGACATATATCAATACACCCATCACAACTTGCAGAATCCAACATAATTCACAAAACTTCTAATGAAAAAATTAAGTGAGGCAAAGGGGAATCTCTGTGACATCCCCATGGCTAAGAGCAGCTAAGAATGGGTGTGAAACATATGTTGGGAACACATGTAATGCACACACCCAAGGAAACAGGGTGATAGAAAAGTAGCTACAGGGTGAGGGTGAAGAAGAGGGACACACAAGAGGTATGATGGAATAGGAAGGTCAGAGAGGCGTGAGCAAGTTTTTTTTTTTGCCAGGAATAGGCCCCATTTTATTTATTTGTATTTTTGGAGAATAGAAGGAATGGCAAAAATGGAAAGAGGAAGTGGGCAAAAAAGGAGGAATGGGGACACCACCAAATAAAGAATAAATAGACACATTGTGGAGAAGTTTTCATGAAGATCATTTTGAACATAACAAATAGGCTGACTGGATAAAATAATTAAAAGAAAGAGTAGAGAGCCCTAATGTAGAGGATTTGAAATGGGATAAAGTAAAGGCCAGAGAAACTGAGACAAAATTAAGAAAAGCTTCAAACTGGAAAACTCCAGGACTAGACACAGTGCCTAAGTTCTGGCTAAAATCATTAACATCTTTACACAAAAATTTAGCCCTGAGTGAGAGCTACTTATATGCACATCCAGAGCAGACATAAAAATGATTACATCAGGAAAAAAGATACTCCTCCATATGAGTTAACCTACATGCCATCCTAAAATCTGTAGACTAATAACCTGTCTCTCAGCAATATACAAGCTATATGCTGGAACTGATGCAGACAGAGTTTATAGTCATTTAGAATAAATCGATTATGGCAAGAGGACAAAAGAGTAGCAAAATAAAGTAATATTGAATAACGGATCATTTGTTGCTTAAGAAAGCCGTAATAAAGAATTGTGAAAAGAGCTATAATAGAGAATTGTGAAAAGAGTAAAAATCTAAGTATGGCATGGATGGACTACAAAAAAAGCATTTGACAGCATCCCTCATTAATGGATAAAGGAATGCTTATAGATGTGCATGGTACACCCTACATTGATTGATTACATTACAGTGACCGTGAAACAGTCGCAACTACTTTGCAGCTGAGCCATGACAAAGGGCAAATTATTATCTCAGGGATAAGATTCAGAAGGAGATACTCCAGGGTGATTTTCTGTCACTGCTGCTATTTTATATTGCCTTTAACACATTATTTGCTTTACTAATTAGACTATGGCTACAATTTGACACCCACAAACAACCTTGCTTAAAGTCATCTCATTTACTTTTTGTGGATGACTTAAAACTGTTCAATCCATCAGTTTAGGAGCTGAAAACACATTTACAAACGGTTAAAACTTTCTCAGGTGATATAAGCATGCCAATTGGTCTTTATAAGTGTGCAAAAGCAACATTTAAATCAGGAAAGCTGCAGCACCAAGAAAATATTCATTTGGGACAGGAATGTGATATAAAAGAACTTCACCAGTAGAGAGTGTATAAATATTTGGGAATGGATGAAGGAACAACAATAAAACATGAACATATGAGATTAAAACACAGTAAAGAATAATTCAGAAGACTAAAACTAATATTGAAAACCATCTTGATATCTAGGAATAAACTCCAAACTCTTCCTGTTTTAACTTATAGCATTGGGGTGATCAACTAGCCCCCAAAAGTATTGGATCAGTTAGAGAGGAAAAATGCTCCATGATCATCAAATGATATAAAAAAATCAGTGTATATCAAGGTTATATATTCCTCTCTCTGGAGGTGGTATGGGACTCCTCAAAATTAATTACATGTTTACATGTATATATCTGCAAATGTGGGACTGCATACATATCTGCTAATCTCACCAGATCCAAATATAGAGAAAGTTTAAAGTTTAAAAGATGAGGAGATGTAGTCTAAGATGACATCATTGCTTAGTTTAGTAGAAACATTTCAGTGAGAATTGGGATTGAAAATCAAGTCATTTGTCAACAATAATTGGACAGCAATTGAATGTGCAAAAAAGGGAAGAAAAAAGAATATAATGAAAAGGAAAAATTGCAGAAAATCCATAAATAAAAGGCACGTATGGAGATCTCCTGGCACAACCTCATGTTGGCCAAGATTTGATGATGGAATTACTAAGGAGAGTTGAACTGAAACCAGAAGATGAAAGGCTAATAAGAGCAGCCCAGGATAGTTGACTATGTACAATTTAGCTTGCAAAGTTCATTGCACGTTTTTGGAGCAGGGAAATACTTTCTGGAAACAGTTGCACATCTTGTTGCTGGGTGTGATATACTCATGGCAGAGGGCCTGTATACTAAAAGGCACAAAAATGTGACAATGTTGTTGCACTGAGGTCTGTGCAAGCACTACAGTACAGAAGTATCTGAGACTCATTGGAAACAAGAACCCCAAAGCATTATACAGAATGATGAAGTTTATATCACATGGGAACACCATTCCCAACAGTTAAAAAAAACAGATGCGAGAAAACCCAATATAATAGTCCATGAAAAAAGACAAAAGTTGCATTGATCATTGAAAATACTACACCCATGGATTACAATCTCTTATGTATGGAGAGATGCAAATTCATAAAATACCAGGATCTGAAAGCAGAAACAAGAACAATGCGAAAGGAAGATACCCAGACATTTACAATAGTTTCAGGAGCAACAGATGTACTAAAAAGAAGAATTTACAGTTACACTGAGGTATGCAACCAGTACATATAACTACATCTGAATTATATAATTAGTATATGGTTATGGGTGCTAAGAAGAACACTTTTAGGTAACATTAAAGAATGAAACAATATTAATTTCATGAACTTTAATTGTACTCTGACTTAGGAATGGTGTCCATTCCAATCATAATATTAGAAACCCAAAAACTTGGAGAATTTCACCCAGGAAAAATCTGAACATGAAAAAATATTAGTTCCCTGCAATCACAGCAAAAAATGACTTTTTTTTTAGTACCGAGCTCCTAATCTCTTATGTGTCAGAACAGCAGTCACTGTTTAGCCAGGAATCAAACTCTCAACATTTTCCTTGATTTTCACTATAACACAAAAACACTTCATAGCCTTAAAGATTTCAGACATTTAACAATTGTTCCTTGTTTGCCTGCCTAGATTCTAACTCTAGCTAATTAATAACAGAAACAACAGATTGTTTTCCTTTTCCAATTCTTTGTTTTTCCTCAGTTGTTAAGCAAAACGAATCAACCACAAAGGGTAAAGTGCCCCAAGCAAAATGTAATTTCAAAGTCCAAATAACCTTTTCTTGAGGCACAACACGACAATAAGAAGTTTGACCTTTTATTAAACACACTGAACTAAAGAACAAAAACAATAAAACATCCAGTAAGCGCTTTCACATTCTCTTGAATGCTTTATCAGACTGTTTCCTCAGTTGTTACTGAATTGTTTACCTACTGCTAGTTTGTAGAATAGTAATGAATCTCCTAGCCTCTTGTCTACATCATGTGCTAAACCATGATCGATTTTCTCTCCACCCAGAAGTCAGTGAAATATTTCCTATGGTCAGTACATAATAATTTTCAGGACAGTCACCTATATTTATTTTCTTTACTTCTCCACCTTATGAAAGCTTACCAGGACATGACCGTTTTAATACCATACTTTTGTTTGAAGAAGCATACCCGTCTTGTAATTCTAACTCATTAAATTTACTGAGGATTTCAGTTTATTTGGGATGTTTACCTTGTGACAATAAGAAAGAATGTCAATTCAGTCAAAACAATTTTTGTTAAAATAATTCACATTTATACATTTGCTTTCTCCTTGGCTATAATGTTATTTTGAACAACCTGGTCTGAGACCACACTAAGTGGCATATCTTAATATATTGATGTTTCAATGTTCAAAAATCATCTTATATATAACTAAACCCCAAGATTCAATAAACTGTGTAAGCTTTGCGTGGAGCCTACCCAAAGTTCACATGTTTGTGCGTGGTGAGCAGTAGCGCGTAATGTATATTAATGACACACAGCACATCTACACTAGGTTTTATGTCTGGCAACAGTGTTGCTGGCCAAAAAATCATGTAAGCAAATGCAGATACCAGTTATCTGTAAAGCAGAGCATCTACGGTCTGAAGATATGTGTGGAATGCTACAATGATCACCAAGGCTTCACAGATAGTTGTCAATTTGTTAGTGCAACACATCTGTACAAAGGCCAACATAATGAGAGGATAAATAACCAGAAATAGGGACATAAATGTGTTAGAATAAAATCCTTTCAATGACTTGGCTCATGAAATCTGGCCAAAGCCATAAATAATGGGGGGACAAAGGCCCAAAAATAGGAAAAAATGTTTAATATTTCTCTTCCAAACTTAGAAAGTTGATAGAATAATAGGTTGTACAGCAGGGTGCAATTTCTGAAGCATATGACATTTGAAACTCAAATGTTTGTCATCAGTTTTTAACTTCAGTCTGCAATGACATGTCAGTGACTTGCCAGAAAACAAAATGTTATTAGGAAAATATCACAAATATGAGACAAAAACTGGGCATTCTGCACAAATCAGGACAGTTGAGAGGTATGATTGAAGTATATGGTCCAAACACAGTACAGGACAATGTACCTACAGTCCAGAGTATTGTAATAGCCCATTGCTGGCACTGTGTGCTGAAGATTGTAAATAATTTGTAATGGGACATGGACTGCCTTGTCAAATGAACATTTAGGGAAAGTGTGTGTATTGCATAGGGGCACACACATGAACTGTTAGAATGAACACAGAGAAAAGGGACAGGTGAAACCACTTAATGTACAGCAGAGGAACATATCATAATGGAGGATGGTTGTAGCAGCAAAACCAACACATACCCATATAGTTAAATATGGACTATACTTTGAAAATGTGTTTTATGTGACTGTCACACAAGGTGAAATAACAGTAGGGAGGATGTCTGTCCTAGTCAAACATCATTATATGAAGAATGCAAGGTATATTTAATCAGACATCTGACATACAATTGGGGTGGGGTGCATATTGCAAAGCAGTGCAAACTGATATGCCTGAATATGAGTGCACTCTCAACAGAGGTCTCAAGCAAGGTGAGCACAGGTAAAGGCTCATGGAAAACATTACAAGAACCAGCCACAATCATGGACAATATCTTAATACTACCACCAGTAATCCCATGCCTCTGACATAACATATGTAATATACAGTGATAAGAGGTGAGTCTGTACACACACACTTGAACAACTATTTTGACACGTCCACACTCTGTGAGGGTAGCCACACACACTGTTCTAGCACTGCAACATCTGCTGGAGGTGTTAGAAGGGACACTGCTATATCTGTATGCAACAGTATGGGCAATACAGGCTACATGCTTTGTGTGCAAACCCGCATTTGTGCAGTTTTGCGCCAGTATACAACTCTTCACAGCTCCTCGCGGTGTCCTGCAGAGTGATACAGGCAACAGAGAAACCCAAGAGAGACTTTGCCAGATTTAAGTATTTTTTTCTCTGTTTTTTTGCTCCGACTGCCTTTTCCCACCTAAAAAGTGAATTTCTAACTGATCTGTGGTTTAAAAAGTTTAAATTGCATTTGCCTTCTGCTTTTTACAGTTTTTGCACTTGTTTTATATCAGTTTAAGTTGTTTTTGTATTGTATAAATGTTGCAGGCTGCACACTAAAGTGCACTAGCCTGTTTATTGCATTTACAGTGTTTTCTGTGTGTTTTTCTGCTGTTTCCTGAAAAACAAAAAAAAAAAACAAAACAAAAAAATATTCTCTTTTCCCGCATTTGCTGAACTAGATTAGTCCAGCTTTCAGGTTTTGCTGAATTCCAGACTGTGGCATAGGTTCCTGTGTTGCCCATATCCTTACTTGGATAGGATGAAGCTTCTCTGTTCACCCGTGAGAGTGGGGAGCTCTGAGCAGCCTATCTGTCCCTGGAGGAGTGGTCTCAGCCCTGAAACTAGTAGCTTATTGGCCATTTTGGGTCATTTCCTATCTCTTTCAGGTTCCCTGCTTTAAAACCCGCATTTGCGTGGTTTTGCATGATTTTGCACATAGCACAGCATCGGACAGCGCTGCTTAAACGGGTTTAAACTATTCTCGGCTCCACAAAGTCTGCTCTTCACTTTTTCCCTTAGAACTGTTCTAAATCTCAAAGTAAGCATTCTATTTTCATTCTAAAGCCCTGCAGTTGGTCATATAAGTAATCTTATAAGTAAGCACTAATAAACTAAAGCACTACACCCTCTTATACTCCCTTTAAGTACTTGGCTCCCTATTGGTCCTTTTTGATCAGTCAAAAAGTAGTTCCTTATACTATTCTAGCATGTCCAAAAGTCAGTTTCGGGTTTACTCTCCAGTCCAGCTGGTGAATCTGGGAATCTTGAGGCAATGTTACAACTGCCTTATGTACACAGACCACCCTCTCCTCCTCCCAACAAGCTCAAATATATGTGAGAGATGCAACTATATAGACAACCGAAAAATGTATACTCCAATACTAGTGTACTGGATGCGAGTTCCAGTCTTCCCAGGAGATACTCACAGCCAAACCAACCTCTGTTGAACCACAAAAAAGTTTTGTCCCAAATGAAAAGTGAAATCAGGAAACCACCAAAAAGTTCCACGATTTATTGCATAAAATCACGAACTAGGGAACCGCCAAAACAGCTCCGCTAATGAACACCACAAGCACAAACAGCACGATCTACCTAGGTTTCGTCCGTAGACTTCTTCAGAAACAAAACAAAAAAATATTCTCTTTTCCGGCCTTTGCTGAACTAGATTAGTCCAGATTTCAGGTTTTGCTGAATTCCAGACTGTGGTATAGGTTCCTGTGTTGCCCATATCCTTACTTGGATAGGATGAAGCTTCTCTGTTCACCCGTGAGAGTGGGGAGCTTTGAGCAGCGTATCTGTCCCTGGAGGAGTGGTCTCAGCCCTGAAACTAGTAGCTTATTGGCCATTTTGGGTCAATTCCTATCTCTTTCAGGTTCCCTGCTTTAAAACCCGCATTTGCGTGGTTCTGCATGATTTTGTACATAGCGCAGCATCGGGCAGCGCTGCTTAAACGGGTTTAAACTATTCTCGGCTCCACAAAGTCTGCTCTTCACTTTTTCCCTTAGAACTGTTCTAAATCTCAAAGTAAGCATTCTATTTTCATTCTAAAGCCCTGCAGTTGGTCATATAAGTAATCTTATAAGTAAGCACTAATAAACTAAAGCACTACACCCTCTTATACTCCCTTTAAGTACTTGGCTCCCTATTGGTCCTTTTTGATCAGTCAAAAAGTAGTTCCTTATACTATTCTAGCATGTCCAAAAGTCAGTTTCGGGTTTACTCTCCAGTCCAGCTGGTGAATCTGGGAATCTTGAGGCAATGTTACAACTGCCTTATGTACACAGACCACCCTCTCCTCCTCCCAACAAGCTCAAATATATGTGAGAGATGCAACTATATAGACAAACTGGAGTCTGAGCTCTCTCAACCCAGTACTGGCGCAGTCAGTCAGGAGGAGAAGGTAACCACACACACCACAAATCCAGTCTCACATAGACCTATCGCAAAAGCAAACCAAACACATAAACACACAAAAACATACTCGGAGGCTTTAAATAAAAATCTGCCTAAGCAGCAGAGACTTCCAAAGCAGACTTCCAAACAACCGCTACCCCACAACAATACCCACGTATCACATAGTTCACAAAGTCAGTGTGCCACACAGTCACAGCCCTTAAGGCTAAACAACACACCTAATACACTTGTAATAGGTGACTCTATTGTCAGACACACTGATGTCCCACTCACCAGGCTGAACAAGGAGAAGGTCACTGTAAGCTGCCTGTTGGGTGCCAGGATCCGCCACATAACACAAGCACTCAGGTCACTCCAAAGCAAGTACAAATATGACTCTGTCATTGTCAATGCTGGTGTGAATGACCTGAGATGTACCTCCCTGGATTATATAAAAAGAGACATAGAGGATCTCTCTGATCATATAGCCCAGGCCGGTATGATCCTGACCTTGAGTAGCATCTTACCCTCACCAAGAATGATGCCACAGTATAAAGACAAAATGATCAATTTTAACAATTGGCTAAAGTATTGGTGTCATTCAAAGGGGATCCAGTGTCTGTCAGCCTGGGATGACATGCTCGACAAGCCACGTTGCTTCGCTAGGGACGGCTTGCACCTGTCACCCCTGGGCTTTTGAATACTGGCTAAGGCTCTTGCCACCCCCATAGTGCCTTTTTTAGGCAAGGCTCAAAAGACAAACCCACCTACATAGACAACACAAGGAGAAAGAAACTAAGGGTAATGCTGCTGAACGCCAGAAGTCTAAACCTCAAGATGCATGCACACGAGGCTCTCCTCAGTATGGAGAATATTGATATCTGTGCAGTAACAGAAACCTGGTTCAAGGCTCTCGAGAGTACTCCAGCACTACCAAGTTATACCTCATACCATGCTTTTTGGCCCCAAAACTCAGACCGAACTACAAAAGGAGGGGGAGTATCCATATTCATCAGAGATACTCACACCTCCAGGTTAGTGGCACTGCACAAAGCATCGGAGACCATCCATGTGCAACTAACAGTGGGCAAAACTGCCTTTCAGTTTGTAACCTGCTACAGACCACCCTCCCAAACTCAGGAACCCCACTCGGCTTTCCTGAGAACACTGGAGAATATGAAGGTCTCTCCAAACACCATCATATTGGGTGACTTCAACTACCCAAACATAGACTGGGAGCACTACTCAAGCCCCAACACCCTCGCCCAGTGGTTCCTAGAATTTATAAACTCAAATGCTATGGAACAACTGGTCACCACTCACACAAGGGGGGTAAACATATTGGACCTGGTCATCACCAACATCTTCCTTACCAGAGGTATAACCCTCATTGGTGAGATCTGACCATAAATTAATCTCACTGGACATCCATATCCCATCCCCACCCCCAGCCAAGGAAACCACGGTGAAGAACTTCTCAAAAGCAAACTTCACACTTCTCAAAACTGAAGTGGAATCCTTCAAAGCCCCTGGGCCAGTAGAAAATACAGCCCAAACCACAGAATCCTTTACAAATGCATTCTATGGACACCTACAGGAATGCATGGATCGTGCTATCCCAAATCAAACCAAGACTCACTCCTCCAAAGGCAGAAGACCTGTCTGGTGGACCCCAGCCATAAATAAGCTGTACAACAGAAGGAGGAAGCTACAACATGATTGAGCAAAATCCCAAAAAGGGAAGGCATCTCTGATCAGTACTAGCAAGAAACTACGATCCCTCACAAAATCATCTAAGGCCAGCTTCGAAAGAAAAATTGCACAAGACGCTAAAGATAATCACAAGGCCTTCTTTGGTTATGTCAGGAACCTGGGTGGAAACTCCCAGATATGCTCTGAGTTAGTGTAAAATGACAAAATATACACTGAACCCACAGACATTGCCAACATCCTGGCAGACAGGTTCAGTGTAAACTTCCCCCTCCATTTCCCCCCAAAAGAGCAAATGTCTATCCCAACAGAGTGTAGCCTCCCTGACATCACAGATGCACAGGTGAGAGCTGCCCTCTCCAAAGCAAAAAACACAGCATCAATGGGACCGGACGGTGTCCCGGGCTGCATCTTACATGAGCTCCAAGAAGAACTGAACCGTCACATAAAGTCACTGTTCAATCTCAGCCTTACTACAGGATATGTACCCAAGGAATGGCGTACAGCAGCAGTGGTCCCAATCCACAAAGGTGGTGCCACAACAGACCCCGGAAACTATCGCCCTATAAGCCTGACTAGCCTGGTCTGCAATGCTATGGAGCGTATCATCATGGAACTCATAAACAAAGACATTGGGAATGTCCAAACACTGGATCCTACCCAATTCGGCTTTGTTAAGGGCAGATCTTGCCTCTTGAACCTGGTTGACTTCTTTGAAACAGTCACCAAGGCCATAGATGAAGGGAAGGTAGTCCACACATCCTACCTGGACCATGCAAAAGCCTTTGATACAATACCCCACTCGGGCATCATAAATAAGCTCACCAGCTTAAATATCAACCCCTATGTCACAAGATGGGTTGCAAACTGGCTCAGGGATAGAACCCACATGGTCAGAATTGCAGGTGCCATGTCAGACTCTAAACCAGTTACAAGTGGCGTCCAACAAGGCTCAGTCCTGGGACCTCTCTTGTTCGGTATATATTTCTCTGAGGTACAGGCTAACACGGGAGGACTATAGCTGACAAAGTTCGCAGATGACTGCAAACTGGGTGCCATAATTGACTCACTGACTGACACAAGCATCCTCCAAAAGGGTCTCACAGAGACAGATCACTGGTGCCAGAGCCATGGCCTAAAGCTAAATGCCAAAAAGTGCATAGTCATCCCTTTTGGGAAAAACAAAGTGCCCACAAATTACCACATAGGTGGTAATCCATTAAGTATGGAAGACGTAATTAGGGATTTGGGGACCCAATTAGATAGCAACCTCTCCTTTGACAATCACATTGCCAAAGTGGTTAGAAAGACCTTCTATATAGCCCACCTTATCATGAAAGGGTTCACATCTAGATCAAGAGAGGTCATTGTGCCCCTCTACTCATCACTCATCAGGCCCATAATTGAATACAATGTCCCCATTTGGGATGTACCTTACTCGACACCTGCAGCAACTGGAAAGACCCCAAAAGTTCCTCACAAAGAGGATCAAAGGACTCAAACAGATGCCCTACGCAGTTAGGCTAAAGAAACTCCAGCTCTACTCAGTTGCTTACCGCCTACTCAGAGGCGATCTGTGCCTGACGTATAAAGCCATGTCCAAACCAGAATTAATGGACATGCTCCACCTCAGGAAATCCAAATCCCTTAGATCCACATGCTCCAGGGACTTAAACCTCAGCACAGAAATAAATAGGACATGCTGGAGGGACAGATTCATATCCCAGAGGCTCCCCTCACTCTGGAACAAAATCCCAATCCATGTTAGGCAGAGCCCCTCAATGACCCTCTTCAAGAGAAATCTTGACGAGTGGATGAGAGATTGTAGGTTTAGCCCGGGGATCTCTTATGAGTCCCTACTAGACAGAGCCACAGTAAACTAACCTTAAAAGGGCTATCTTCTGTGACCTACTATACAGAGGCACAGTCAACTAATCTAAAAGAGTGGCGAAAGCCAAATACACTCCGGCTAGGCTTATAAATGCCCTAGGGCAGATAGCCTATTATCAACCTATGAACCTATGAACCTATATACATACATATATATATATATATATATATATATATATATATATATATATATATATATACAGTACACACACACACATATATATATATATATCTATATATATATATATATATATATATATATATATATCCGGCATGATCCACACTATCACAAATTATTTATATACATGCCATTAATGTTGTCAAACACTTATGTATGTAGTGTGTGCATAAGCAGAACAGGTAGCACACATGTATCTGGTGTAACAATTTGATTGATGTTCTGCACCATCAAACAGCCATGTATATTTTACAGAAAGAATACCTAGGTATGGCCAATAAGCCATGTGACAGCTCACTGTTGCAAAGGTGGTATACTTCTGTGACACATCAATGGAAGATGTGTTGGGAAGTACACAAAGAAGGGTGAATTGTACACAGTTATTAGTGTGATGAAGACTGGGAACTATGATGGTATTATGGCCTACGATGTGGATGTCCTTCAAATACCCAGTACTTTTTTACATTCGAGGGAGTAGTCAGCACTGTGACCACATGCTGGTGGGTGTACCACTTATCATCTACCCCAGCACACAAGTCACATATTTATTGGTCTGATTATAGGGTGTGATGTCCACATTATACATGGATGGTGTGTTTGTTTCCTGAATTAAAAAAAAAACAGCCAAGTGTCTTGTCAGCACAGGTGTTGTCATGCTTCTTGCAGCAGTGTTTGTTATGTGTTGCTACTAATGTCACAGTTGGAGTCAATGACTGCCCACATTCTGCAGTCCTTCAGACAGCTGTTTGGACACAGCATGTGTATGTCATCTGTGATGTCCATCATTAAACTACTGGACAGGAAAGGGCCTAGCAGACAGCCCTGATGTATGGACCTTAGCACTGAACCTGAGATATAGGGCATGTCACACATTGCAACATAGTAAGATGCCCATTTGAGGATATAGCTGTTTATGGGCACATATGACAGTGTTGAGTGAATATCTCCATGTGGATTAGTGTCAAATGCCTTGACCTGGTCAAGTTCCACAAGAAAGTACTGCTGTCATCATGTCTGCCCTTGGTGACCTATTTGAGGACATCTGCCAGATATAACAGACATAATGTAGCATTAATAACTCATGCAGGTCTGTTGCATACAGCCAGACTATGACTAGTTTACATGTAGAAGATGTCCATGATCACATGTTGGTCACCTCATAGTCTGGTAGAGTCAGGATGTCTCTATACATGCATGTATTAGGTGCTGTCCCCTTACTCAGATGGATGCATGTTGATGTACACCCTTGTATGGGAATATAGTCCATGTGAAGGGTGTGTTGAAGTGTGTATTCCACCATATCAGGAAGATGTATGTGCTGAGTCATGGCACAGGTGAACTGTGATGTTGTCACAGGCCTTTGCTTCTGAGTGATAGGCCTGGATTAAGGTAAGGCAGTGCATACTGACTGCCATGATCTGGCCTAGGTGTGGACACAATCCCCATGCAGTTATCATTAAGAAACCGTCGCAGCTGGGTAGTAACCCTTGCTTCAGTAGATAGATAACCAACTGGCTCACTGACACAACACATAATGTGAAAGTTGGTGAATCAACTTGTAACAGTAAAGTGGTCACCACTGGCAAATCTCAGGGAACTGTGGTTGGTCCTTCACTGTTTAGAATCTATTTATCAATGTTTTAGGCTAAAGTATATGGCCATTGCCTTACCAAGTTTGCTGAGTCCAGCATATTGGGTGCAATCAGTGAGTCCACCAATGATGATAACTTAGTACAGAAGGAGCTACCACAAACAAATAAATGAGGACAAAGGCACACAATCTACAAATAAATGCAGAAATGTGTCCTTTTTTGTATGTTGTCCATCTGAAAGTAGAATTCCATGTTAACCCACAGCATTGCCAACAGTCCTGCTATGCCAACACCCAGTGATGCCAGCACTGGGAACACATGTAGGTAGCAGTCTGAATTTCAACCACCAAGTATCCACACTGGTATTGAAAGCCTATGTTGTTCACATCATATGTCACTCCATCATATGCAGATCTTAGGATTGTATGACTGCATTGTAGTCAAACCACATCAGAACAGTAATAGAGTATAATGATCTCTTTTGCATGTGCCTCACCAGACAAATGCAGCAGCTTGAGAGACCACAGGGCTTTCCCAGCAAGATAACACAGGGGCTACAAATCATGCCATGCTGTATCTAGATAGAGTTAAAGCATGTCACTGTAATATGTCTGGTACAGGATGAGTGACGTATGTCTGGCCTCCAGGCCAGTGTCTGACCCTGCCCTGCTGGGAGTAATGGATATCCAAAAATTTGATGTAGCTGATGACATCAGCAGTATCTGTTGAGGAAAAGATAAGTATCCCACATGCTGGTGTGAAAGGTTCTCTGTAATGTCAAGCAAGAACTCACAAACACACCAAGTTGACTGTACTGAGACTAGAATCCCTACCTATCTACGTACACAGACTACAGAACTCAGTACTGTACGCAAGCTCCACAGCACACATTTGACTTGGGGTTTATCAGACAACACTTTATAGCTGATGACATCAGTAGTTTCTATTGAGGAGACGATAACAGTGTCCCACATGTTGGTGTAAAATACTCTCTCTAATAGCAAACAAGAGCTCACACACACAGTTGATTGCAATGAGAATAGAACCCCTACCTAAGTACACAGACTACAGAACTCAGTATTTTACACAAGCACCACAGCACAAGTCTAATTTACACAAGAGTGCAGGTGAACTTATAGTAGATGACATCAGCAGGCCATGTGGGAGACAAGAGGTTGGAAGGCCTGCATTAAATGGATGTGTAGGCATGTGCAAATATCAAAATAATGGCAATCCATGGCATTGGAGCAGTAACTGTAGGATAAACACCTCTGCCCTTCTATCTAGACTCTCTCACACACACACACGCACGCACGCACACACACACACACACACACACACACACACACACACACACACACACACACACACACCAAGTTGACTGCAGTGAGAACAGAACCCCTGCCTATCTATGTATACAGCACTTTATGCAAGCCCTACGGTACAAGTCTGAAATTTATAAGAATGCAGATGAACTTATTCTGGATGAGATCAACAGGCCATGTGGAGGACAAGAAGTTGAAAGGCCTGCATATGCTCATAGCTTCATAGGAGACTACTAGCCTAATAGCTCTAGGGCATTCAGAAGCCTAAGTGTATAAAAAACACAAGTACCCTTATTGAGCATGGTTGGGTGGTCATTTTTAGCTGACCAATATTGAGAGCAACACCAAGTAGCCCTCTCCATGAGGAACATAGGTAACACCCCAGAGGTGAATTTGCAATTACCCAAATAGTAGTCAAGGTTGTGCTTGAACAGGGTCATTGAGGAGAACTGCTTCACACTCAGTGAACCTTATACAGAGGATTGTGAGTCATTGGGGAATATATCTATCTCCTCACATTCCCTTCACAAGCTTAAAGTTTCAAAACATTGAAATGCAAATGAAATATACTGTTTTCCTCACTGTAGTACAATATTTGAGTTGGTATATTTATTTAATAGGAGGTGAGGGGGTGCAGATGGGCTCGCACCCCTGCAAAACATAAAAAAAGTTTTATTATAATTTCAAAGTTGCAAAACTTTGATCTGATGGTCTCGACCATTTGTAGTTTGAAGTTTTGAAACTTTTATAAAGTAGATCTGTCTCATCAGCATGCTCTGTCTATGTCACAGGCTAGATTGAGAATGTTGGACCATGTTATACTGGTCCCATTTGATTTGCAGATGTCCAGCATTTCCAGTAGGGAAAGGTCTGAGACTGCTCTGTAGGACTGGCATAAGTCATCTCTCAGCAGCCTGCATGATACTGAGTACAGTGACAGGTCTTTCCACGTATGTCATGTTTGGAGACCCTGGAGTCTCCCAGGCACAATCCTGTGTTTTTCCAATTGCTGTGGGTGTCTGGTGAGGTACCGACAGAAGGGAGCATTGTACTCAATTAGTGGTCTGATAAGAGTACAGTGCAGAAAAGGTATGACCACCCTGGTCTTGGATGCAATATCCATATGTAGGATGTGCACAGTGCAGAATGTGCATGTCTGCCCTATGGACACATAGTGATGAAAGTGTAGATTGCTATCAACATGTGTTCCCAAGTTTCACAACAGAGTGTTCGAGCTTAGAGGGGTGCTATATATAAATCATAATTGGCAGGGGTACTTCATTGCCAAAGGGAACAATGAAACATTGCATGATGTAAGGTTCAGTCCTTGAGCTTTTTTCACCAATCATTTGTGTGTGGCAGCCCTTCCCATAATATGTTACCATCATTGGAGGACTCTATATTAGTGTGTCCAGTTACCAGCCATCTGCAGACTTGGCACACCATGCCATCTACCATTGCCTGCACTTCAGGAAAGTAGTTTGCAAATAGTTGAGGGCCCAGCACAAATCCTTCTGGTACTCCAATGGTAAGTGGCTAGTGGTGGAGCTGCAGTCCCCAGCTTTGAGCATGTACAATAAAGTCAGTGAGCCAGCTGCCTACCTCCTACTTCTGTAAGGCTTAATTCCCACATGGGAGATCTTCACTATGATGCATGAATGGGGGATAGTGTCAAAGGCCTTGGATAACTCAACATAGGCAGTATGTCCTGTTAGCCCTCATCTAGATCTTTGGGGTTTGTATCCAAGAAGTCCACAACAGTCAATAAGCAAGATCTACCCTTGTTAAAAACAATATGGTAGGGTCAAGAGTGTTGAAGGTCACCTATGTCCCTATAGCTATGGTCCTTGATGATTCCTTGCCTAACCTTACAGATAAGCCTTTTTAGGCATATGGGTCAATAGTTGTAGTTCTGCATGTTACCAGATTGATGTGCAATGCATAGCACACAACATTTGATATTATATTTTGTAGTGTGGTTGATATATGTGTGGAAAAAGTACTGAGAACCCAGGGTTGCAGTACTTGAGGGTGGTGCCAAAGAATGGATGCATTTTAAATATGTGACATATTGTTTGATGGGGGTCCTCAGTTTATTATGTTTCCACTTGTAGTTTTATGTCATACACAGGAATTGGACAGTAAACAGCAGTAATACAGCATAATATGTACATTTCCATAGTGCAGAAAGCAGTGGTTTTCCCCAATGGTTGGCAAAGTGCATACACATGTGAGATACACATGTTTGTGCATTGCTAAGTAGTGTGCAAAAGCAAGAAGCATTGCTAAAGTCTGACAGTTAGTGTAGAGTCTATGAAATATAACTGCTGCATTACTGACTCTGTGGCAGCATGTGTTAATGCCTTGATACAGTCCTTTTTTGGGCCATATGATACTGGTTTCGAATACAGGTGCAAGTTATACTTTAAAATACTTTTCATTGCCTAGTGAATATGCAATGACATGAATTGTTTATAAGAGATGTGTTGCTGCATGTTGGCACTGCATGGGAGTAACCATACCAGATTGCCACCACTCACCATTGGAGAGTGATGCATACCTCCACGTAAACATGGAGCCCAAAAAGTGAAGGGATCCATTGCTTCTCCAGCACCTTATGTGTGATGTGTGTTATTCTATTTTCTGACCAGATTAAAGGTGTTAAAATTGAGTAGATAAGAAAGGGGTGAAATGGGGAGCAAGCAGGGAGAAGAACAAATGGAAAGCAGCACAGGAATGTGCAGGAGGAAGTTAGGAAAAAAAACATAGCTATCCATTTATTTAATAATGTAAACTAAACATATTTGCAAAATATTAAATTAATTTGGACTGTCACCTCCAGAGAGAGGGGTGACCACAATGCAATCATGTTGTATAGCCAACTGGACCAAATCAAGTGTGTCAAGAAAACATGTGTGCAAAAGGGAGAGCTATGTATAGGATATTTGTTTTTAGCGACAGAAGGGAATGTTGGGGAAGGGATGTAGGTATATCTGGGTCAGGTAATTTGAGTATGTGAGGAAGCAATCACAAACAGACAAGACAAACAAGACAAGAGACAGAGATGGTGATGGACACAAAAGGTAGGGGGACACCATCATTGGGGTGATGGTGTAGACATCCCAAACCCAAGGTCATCAGGCTGGGTGACAGTGAGAATCAAGTCCTCATCCATTGGACTGTCATCACTGTCACCTCAATGTGACACTGGCTGGAGTACTTGAAGTCTTCTTCTCCTCCTCCTGGTCCTATGTAAAATGAGGGAAAGCAGCCTCTCCAACCAATGTAGGTGGACACCAGTGGTGCAGTGCACAATCCCACGCATCATCCTTGCCAGTCAGTGTGGGTGATGAAATCACAGCCTCTGCCACTGCTCCTGGAGGGTACCACTGGACCAGCCTCCAGAGCAGGACCAGCAGAAGAGGCAGGTAGTGCAGGGTCAGCAGAGGTAGTGCTGCCAGGTTGGCTCCCAGACATTTTGGGCATTAGTGTTAGAGCCAGTGGAAGGGGGCAGGAGGATCCTATGGGGGAGGCCTATCCCACTGTGCTGTAGAACATTTACTGATGTGGTACACATGAATGACATGGACATATTTTAATGACACATAATAAGAGAAAAAAAGAAAAAAAAAACAATAAAATAAAATAAAAATACAAAAATAAAATAAAAAAACATAAAAGAAAATAAAATGAAAAAAATTACACAACAATATATTTATAAATAACATTAAATAAAATAAAAAAAGAGAGATAAGGGTTGGGGTGAAAGAAAAAAAAGAGATAAGATTAGTGCATTCATATGTGACATATAATTATTTAAGGTTTACTATGGAAATTTAAAATCAGCTTGGGTCAAAAATGTATAACATTGACCCCAAATATTGGATTTGAAATCTTGAATAGTAAACTAAAATAAAAATTAATACATCGTTCGATATATCTGACATAGCAGAAGGTGATGTCAGTTACCTCCTGCAATGCCCATTAATGTACCGTTGAACTCTGCACTCACACCACCTGCATATGAAATATACCAACTCCAAGATCGCACTACAGTGAGGAAATGGGCTAATTCCCTGTTCCTCACTGCAATGTGACCTCCATTCACAGTGTGGGTACATCGATTATCAAATGGTCGAGTGCACCATGTGATTCACATTCCTCCAAAATAATTGTTCACAGATAGAAGAGAAAAGGTTGCCACCTAGTATTACCGTCTGTAGAAACATGCAACAGTCTAGAGATGTGAAATACCAACAGGTAGGATGAAAAGCAACTAGAGTAACAAGAGCAAAATATCCTTGTTTATGCTATAATTGTAACTCACCTTTGCTCCCCCCAGTTTATCCTTGTTTGTGCCATAACAGTAACTTACCTTTGTTCCCACCAAAAGAACAGAAAAATGACACATTTTGCTAACAAACCATCGTTGAAATGCTAAAAGTACTATCAAAGGATATGTCCCTGAAACCTATGTATATATTTATCACACAGAATTCTATTTTCATGTTTTGGCAATCATGTATACCTCTGCAATGGCTTGATAAACATGGCCATGACATCAGTACACTTCTAACTAATGCATACAAATAAAAGTGTAAAATCCTTTGTGGCAGATTCTTCATAAATACATTCCAGCATATGCAGTATGTACCTGACAAAAGGGAAGCATATCTTCTGAAGTTCAGTACTCTTCTGTACAGATATATCCTGCAGAAATAGCATCTGTGCAGTATTCTCAACATAAACAAGTCCCCTCCCATCAGTTTGCCTAGCTATACAGTTGCCTTTTTATATGGTGTAGATTCAGGGTTGTTAGCATGATGAAGATGCAAATGAGGTGTGAACTCATTAGAATTGCTGAATCCCAAAAATCTGGATCTGTGTAGGAGATGTAAACATAGTGCAGGCAGTCCCTCAGTGCTTATATTTAATGGATTGCAGCTGTAAATGAATACTGGTTGGGAAGAGGAAAACACAACAGCATTGAAGGCTGCCTTGCCTTCACTGGGTGTGTCAGGTTATATCTCCAAAGTGATATATGTTGGAAATGTAAGCAAGTAGCACACAAGCCACAGGTTGTGTTCCTTCACATCCAGCCTGGCCTTCATTTGCTGGCAACTGCATGTCGCTTTCGTGTTGGTACATGAATAAACATGTTTTTGTGGGTTCTGTTTAAGCAACTTTATTCTATACAAACACATTGCTGTAAATGCTTTTTGACTATGACTTAAGTAACTTATATACAAACTACTGTGATCATACATGCTCATACACTGGCTGCTTCTACAAAATGGCACTAGGGATTGCGCGTGTCTGGAATTTATACGTGCAAGCACAGCCTCACATGCTTCTTGAAGACACACACATTACAACCTGATCTACATCCTCTCTCTTTTAGAAATAGATCATGCAATTTGTTATGCGACTGTTTAGCATGCAGAAATCACAGATAATTCATAGGCATGCATTATACAATACTAAGTACACACACACACACACACACACACACACACACACACACACACACACACATATATATATATATATATATATATATATATATATATACAATCAAGTCCACATTGCTGTGTATTTCACACTAGACTTAGAAACTCATCCATATCATGTGACATAAAATTGGGAATTAGATTTAGCAATGGGAACAGTTTCTGCAAAATGGTTGACCTGCAGAATGTTTGAATTAATTTCTGGAACAGAATCAGACTTTTGAACACATTCTGGTCTGGAAACAATGTCTGACTCATTTTTTGATTTAGAGTTTGCATCACAGATACAATGTTGTGATTTCAATGATGATGCTTCTGGTAGAGGAAGAAGATGTCTGCGATTCCTCCTATACTCCACACCATCAGAGCTTACTAAATAGGATCTCAGCTTGGCACAGATGCTTGTAATCTGTCCTATTTGATCAAAACTTCTCATTGTCTGGATTCATATCATCTCTCCTTCCCTCAACAGACAAAGTAATATGCTCGATTTGTCATAATTAGATTTCTGGATACTACACTTCTTAAACAGCTGCCCCTTGATGGTTTTATTGTTCGTAGAATTAGGCTTCAACAAACTGGATGAAATAGATAGTGTAGTTTTAGTTTGTCTGGAAAGTAGTCTTTGAGCAGGTAAGCCAAGAATATCATCACAAGGAATGTTTCTGAGATTAAGTAGATTCAAGAATACATATGTATTGTCACATTTTGACTTCTCAAGTAATTGCTTTGCACTCTGTACAACTCGTTCAACTAGACCATTGGACTGCAGATATTCAGGACTACTAGTGACATGTGCAAAGTCCCATTCTCTCACAAAAATGTCTGAAATAACTGGCTAGTAAATGGAATACCATTGTCAGAATAAAGTTTGTGTAGACTACCATGAACTGAGAAATGACATTTCAACTTAGTGGTAACAGTTGTTGAGGTTAGGTTTGGTAGAAAATTAATCTCAAACCAATTTGAATAAGAGTCTACCAAAACTAAATAGTGTTGATTGTTCCATTCAATGATATCAGTAGCTACAGTAGACCAAGATAGTGCAGGAATTGGAATCAGCCGAAGCAGTTCTCTTTGCAATGCGCTCTGGTACTATTACATACTGAACAAAAAGAAAGAACTCTATCAATGTCCTTTATAATGAAGGCCAAAATACTAGTTCTCTTGCTCTTCTCTTAGTGGATAACAAACGTGGGTGACCATGATGCCAAATCTGAACATATTCTTGCTGTAAAGAAGCAGGAACAACAATTTTAGCATCTTTATAAATTATACCATCTTCCATCAACAATTCATCTCTGTAGGGAAAATATGATTGCACTTCAGGTGATACACTAAATTGCTTTGATGGCCATACAACATTGATGTAGTGATTAAGCTTTTGTGAAATAGGATCAGTCAGTGTGATTTCTTAACTCTTCAAGTCTAGTGGTGGAAAAATGATGCACTGACATTAGATCAAAGTCAAAAGTTTCAGCATCAAGTTATTCTTTGGTATTTCTAGGTGATTTGGATAAGTTATCAACCAGATAGAGCAATTTACCTTTACTGTAGACCAGTTTGAAATTGTACTTTTGCAACTTGAGCATCATTCTTTGTAATCAAGCTGGAGCAGAATGCATAGGCGTCTTTAGAATGGTTAACAAAAGGTTGATGATCTGTTTCAATCTGAATATCTCTACCATAAATATAATCATGACACTTGGAACATGTGAAAACTATTGCCAAAAGCTCTTTCTCAATACGAACATAATGCATCTCAGTCTGAGTTAATGTCCTAGATGCATGGGCTACTGGTCTGCCCTCTTGAAGAATAACTACACCAACACCAAATGTTGAAGCATCACAGGAAAGAACAACTGGTTTATTGACATCATAGTACCTTAACATAGGTGGTGTGGCAATTTTCTGCTTAAGGTCATCAAACGTCTTCTGATGATGTTCTAACCATGACCATACAACATTTTTTCATGTCATCTCTCTCAAAGGTGCTATAATCTCACTGAAATCTGGGATAAATTTGCCTAAATAGTTGACCATGCCCAGAAAATGCTGTAAACTTTGCACATTGTCCAGTGCTGACATCTCTTAGAATTCTGTTTGTTTGGTAGGATCAGGTCTTAAGCCTGTACTTGTGAACAAATGTCCTACGTAGGTCACTACTGGAAATCTGAATTTGTACTTCAAAGGATCGAGCTTCAAATTTACTTCACGTGCTCTGCCTAGAACTTTCTTGAGGTTTCTGTCATGCTTTGCTTCGCCATTGCCTCCAGCTAATAGATCATCCACTATTATGGCACAAGGATAACCTGAAAAAATTGCTGAAAGATTTCACTTGCAGAATTTATTCCAAATGACATCCTTAGGAACTTATATCTGTCAAATGGAGTACCAAAAGTAGTGAGAAATGAGGATTTGTGATCAAGCATCACTTGCCAAAATGTGCTCTTTGCATCCAAACCAGAAAATACAGTGGCGTTTGGTATTAGAGCTGCAGCTTCCTCAACTGTGCACATTGGATGATTAGGTATTTTTAATGCTTTCTTCAAATTTCTAGGATCAATGCATATTTTAATTTCATCTGAGCCTTTTTTATGAGCGGCTACCATGGACGACACCCATTCAGTTGGTTCTGTGACTGGACAAATCACACCTTGTTGCACCATCTTGTGCAACTGAACTTTAACTTTATCTTGCATTGCAATCATAAGTCTTCTTGCTGGACTGACTGCTGGAGCGAACTCTGAATCTAACTTCATGGAATACACAACTGCAAATTTTCCCAACTTGCCATTGAAAACATCAGTATACTCTGAGAAAATGGCTTCAGAAAAACTTGAACTTGGAACTGCACTCACATGATGAACCTCTTTAGCAAAAGAAAGCAGCAACCTATATACAAACTAACTACTGTGATCATACATGCTCACTCACTGGCTACTTCTACAAAATGGCACTAGGGATCGCATGTGTCTAGAATTTATACATGCACACACAGCCTCGTATGCTTCTTAAAGACATAGCACACACACTTTACACCCAGATCTACACTGCAGATGATATTATTTCCAGTTAATATCCGCAGACATTTTAAGGCCAATGATATATGGCTAACACTGCTTGTCTCAGAGTACTGCTCAGATGAGTGAAGAATGGATACAAACATGGAAATGTAAGACAGAGCTGCATATTTGCAAGCAATAATCATGACAGGTTGTGTGATCACTAGGTGCACTACATCCAAAACTAATGTACAAATAATACTTCTGTGGTTTGATATCACTGCAGTTGGTTGTGTGCATATTGAGTTAAGCTCTTTGCTGCAGAGTTGTTTGTGTGGCAAAGAGGGATAAGGTACCCATCCTGTGTTCTAAAGGTACATTAGATTGAGAGTTCAAATCCAGAGCTCTGTAGAACTATGTCATAGCATTTTCTATTGTGTATGTCATAGAGTGCTTTTCCTAATTTCAACTACCTCTCACTTTTCTTTCTTTTTCTATTATTATTATTATTATTATTATTATTATTATTATTATTATTTGTTGTTGTGTTTTTATTTTATAATTGGCCAGTGTTTGTGTCATACACTGCTGTGTTTATCTGGTTGGCGTGAACCACAGCAGCTTGCAAACTGGACCACACAGGAAACAGACAGGACCCAAACAGTCATTCAGTTAATACTAGTGGGCATTGCGCAAACCCACTAAGTGACATTGCACTGTGGTTAACAGTGTGATCTTATGAATGATTATTAAAATAAGGAATATCATGTAACTAATCTTTTGGCAGCAGGTGTTACATGTAGGGCTGGAGTACAGATGGTCCTGGGTTCTAGTACAGAGTATGCAACCTTTGTTTTACTGTTGTGACACTGCAGTTTATAGCAATGATGTGAAAGATAGCCATGTGTTTTCTTAACCTTCTTGTGGGAACAGGTGTAAGTGTAGGACTGCCATACATAAGGTCCTGGGTTTGAATACATCATGTTGTATACATTTTTACTGTTGTTCCACTTCCCATTATAGTCACTCTCACTTATAACACTTGACATAGTGGAACTGATATTAATTATGTGTATGACGGCTGAGGCACTAGTAAGTTATGTATTTATTTATCTATGTATTATCACATTTATTATCAGATGTATGACTGTGGGTGTACTGTGTACTATATTCCTGTAAGTATATATCTGGACTGCCATGTACATCCAATAGTAGTATGAATCAATGGCTATAGTTCTGCATGTTACCAAATTGATGAGCTTTGCATAGCACACATTGTATATTACATTTTCCAGTGTAGTTGATATATGTGGGGAAAAAGTACAGAGACCCCAGGATTGAAGTGCTTGGGGTGGTGCCAGCATATAGATGTGTTTGAAATATATGACATATAGTAAGATACGACTCTCAGTTTGTAATCTTTCCACATGTAATTTCATGTCATACTAAGGTACTAGATAGTAAACAGAGATAATAGAGCAAAATATATACATTTCCATAGTATGGCGAGCAGTGGGTTTGTGTGATGGTTAGCAAAGTGCATACGCATGCGAGAAAGATGTTTGTGCATAGGTAAGCAGTGTGCAAATTCAAACCACATTGCTAAAGTCTGACATTTAGTACTGAGTCTCTGGAATACACCTGCTACTTAACTGACTCTGTGGCAGCATGTGTTAATGCAGTTAACGCAGTGATACATTCCTTTTTGGGGCCAGATGGTATAGTGTTCAAATACAACTGAATCTAATACTTTTAACTACTTTCACATTAAAGTTGGTTGCACATTGGTGTGCGATGCACACCATCACGCAATAATGCATTAAAGAAAAGAAATGGGAAAATATAGGACAGTGGTGAAATGGAGTCCAAGCAGGTGGGAGAACAAATGGAAAGCAATACAGGAATGTGCAGAAGGGAGGTAGGAAAGAACCATAGATATCCATTTCTTCAACAGTAAAAACTGATAATATATGCAGAATATTAGCTGAATTTGGACTGTCACTTCCAGAGAGAGGGGTGACCATAACACAATCAAGTTGCAGATACAATTGGAACAATTCAAGTGTGTCATGAAGACATGTGTACGAAATGAAGTGCTATGTATGGGACAATATATATTTTTTTTGAGGTACAGGTGCCCATTTTTCTTTTCGTTGGATAGACAGAGGAATATTGGGGAAGAGACATAGGTATGTCTGGGTCTGGTAAGTTGGATGGGTGAGGAAGCAGTTACAGAGAGAAAAGACAAACAAGACAAGACACAGGGACAGTGATGAACACAAGAGGTTGGTGGACACCATGGATGGGGTGAGGGTGGGGACATCCAGGACTCATAGTCATTAAGCTGGTTGACAGTGAGAATAGAGTCCTCTCCCACATATCTGTCATCACTGTCACCTCACTCTGCCATTGGCTGGAGTGCTTGACATCTCTTTCTCCTCCTCCTGGTTCTATGTAAAATGAGAGAGATCAGGCCTTCCAGATGGCATAGGTGTGCACCGACAGTGCAGCACACAAACCTATGCACCATCCTTGGCAACTGGGTGCAGGTGATAAACTCACCACCTCTGACACTGCTCCCAGAGGGTACCACTAGACCAGCCTACAGGGCAGATCTAGTGGGGGGGAGGGCAGGTAGTGCAGAACCAGCAGAGGCGGTGCTGCCAGTTTGCCTCCCAGAAGTGCTGAGCATCAGTGCTGGAGCTGGTGTAGGGCGGGCTTGGGGATCCTGTGGGGCAGGCCTATCCTGCTGTGTTGTGGAGCATTAAGTGATGTGCACATGGATGACATGGACACATTTTAACAACATGTAAGAAAATTAAAAACTAAATAAAAAATAAAATAATAAAATAAAAAAGAGATAAGGGTTGGGGTGAGAGGAAAAAAGAGACAATTAGTACCTTCATATGACATATAATGCATTAATACAATTATTTGACTCTGTTGTCTTAAGCTTTACTCTTAAGACCACCGTCTTCTAACAGATAACTTTTATGTTTAAAACTACCAGCGCCTAACAGATGCACATTATACTACAGATTGCAGCAAGTGCTCCTTGACATGTGCTACATGTTCTGATTATACATGCACACACTGCATTCATAGGTATTTGACAACCTCGATGGCATGTATATCATTTGTAACAGTGTGGATTGTGCCATGTATATGCCATGTACACAAGGCAACTAGCCTGTACTGTCACATACAGATATAGCAGTGTCCCTCATAAAATCTCCTGCAGATATTACAGAGCTAGGATGGTGGGCATGGTTACCTTCATTGATTGTGGATGTATCATAATAGCTGAGCTGTTCAAACGTGTGTGTGTGTGTGTGTGTGTGTGTGTGTGTGTGTGTGTGTGTGTGTGTGTGTGTGTGTAGGCTCATCTGTTATCAATCCAAATCACACGTTATGTCAGAGGCATGGGATTAGTGGTGGTATTATTCTGATAATGTCCATTTCTGTGGTTGGTTCTTGTAATCTTTTCATAATCCTTTGCATGTGACCACCTTGCTGGAGACTTCTGCTGAGAGTGCACTCATATTCAGGCATATCGGTTTGCACAACTTCAAAATATGTACCCTACTCCAATTGTATGTCAGAAACCTGATGGATGTCCCCTGCATTATGTTTGTAAGGATGCTTATTTCACACAGACATCCTCCCCATTATGTCACGTTGTGTGACAATCACAGACAACACTCTTTAACTGTACAGGCCATACTGACCATATACATATGTGCTTGGTGTTGCTGTTAGGTATTGCACTATCTTCCATTGACATGCCTCCTCTTCTGTACATGAGGGGGTTTCACCTGTCCTCTTTCCCTGTGTTTATTCCTGCAAACGATCTGTGTGTCCCTATTCAATACACACACACTTCCCCTGAGTGATCATTTTAAATGCAGTCCATGTCCTGTTACTGATCATTATCTCAACTTCAGTACAGAATGCCAGGAGTGGGTTATCACAACAATCTGTACTGTAGGTACACTGTCCTGTACTGTGTGTGGACCATATACTTCCCATTCATACCTTTCAACTCTCCAGATATTCCTAGGATGTCCAGAAGTTATCACTATCATATATATGGCTTTCTACCATATCTCTGGGATGATCTCTGGACTGTTGTGACTTAATATTACATACTACTGAGTGCACACCTCTCAAATGGCCTGATTTGTTCAGAATATTCAGTGTTTGTCTCATATTTGTGATTTTTTCCTCATAACTTTTTTTTCCTGACAAATCATTGGCATGCCATTACAGAGTGAAGTCAGAAACTGATGACTGACATTTGAGCTTTAAACTTCATACTCTTCAGAGAGTTCATGCTAATGTACAACCTATTTATTCTATCAATTTCTTACATTTGGAAGTGCAATTTTGCAAATCTGTCCCTAGTTCTGGGTCTTTGACCCTGCTGTTTTATGGCTTTGTCCACATTTTTCACTGTAACAGGTTGTAAGTGTTACATTCTGAGACATCCCTATGTGGCATGTATGCACAAATGTTCCTATATCTGGTTATTTTTGCCCTCATTATGTTGGCCTTTGTGCTGAATTGTTGCTTTACCATTAAGTCAGATATTTATGAAGTCCTGGTGACTATTGTGGCATTTTGTGCAACTCTGTGGACTGTAGGTGCGCTACTTTACACAGAATTGATATCTACATTCACTTACAAGGTTTTGTAGCCAGCAACTATGTTGCGAGCCACAAAACCTAGCTTAGGTATGCTGCACCTCATTAATATGCATTGCGCACTTCCTCGCATTGTGCACCATCATGCTAGCATTTAAACTCTATGTAGGCTTTGCAAAAGGCCTACACAGAATTTATTGAATCCAGGGGTCCACATTTTACATACTGCAGATGTTTATTAGCAAATCATATTTTAAATATGCCTGAATTTCTGTTACCAATAATGCAGCAGTCTTGTATGCATTTTTTGCAATTAAATTCTGTGACTCATTGAAAAACATTAATGTGTAGAAGTAATTCACATTTTAATTATGTAATCTTCAGCCTTAAAAATTCTAGATGAAATAAAGCTCAGAAATACCTTCATAAATCTTAGTTTGCCTCCTACAAACTATAGGGGGTTGGGGTAACAGTCTATGTACATCTGTGAATGTGTATGAGTATGTATACATGCCTGCATGTACTTGCATTTTAAATATCCTACAAAATAATTCCTGTTAAAAATATTAGAACACATTGACGTTTGTGCTATATGTATTTTTCCTGTGTATGAATATATCTTTTACACTCTGCAACTGAAGTTTTATCATTAAGATAACATTATAACATTTGCACCAAATAAATATCCACACTGTAAATTTGTAGAAGTATGTGAAATTAAATTTAACATTTTGTAATGTCACATTTATCCACCCATGAAATTAATTTTCTTTTAAACTCATGAACAGTCACTGTTGATTTATAACTGCATGAACATTTGTCTCATTGCCCAAGTCTAGAAATCATTACATGTGAATGACTGAGGAACCATAGAAGGAAAAACATGTTAACTTACATATTTACTTTGCAGAATTAGGACCTGTCTAAATATGACTGTTGTAAAATGTCATTTCACATAGAAACTGTCAAAATAAAGATTCAAGTCCATTTCTGTGCAAAACATTTTTTTCTCTCTCTGTCTCTCTTTTCTCTCTTCCACTTTTTTCCATTGCTTTAAAATGCAGCCAGTCTCTGGGTTAATATAAACATCTCTGAGTTTGGATTCTACAGCAGACCTGCCCTATTTGTAACTTTAAGATTTATCACTGAAAATTACTGGAAAGTTCTCTCTTCACATTTTGCAAAAGTCTTCTGCATCTGTTTGGAGTTTTAGAATTCATGGCACAGTCTATCTCTTGCAAAGTAATGCAGAATGGATTGTTTTCTTTTCAATCTGTTTAGACATAGTTCAGCCTTTATCTGTCTGGAAGCAAATGTACTGAAAACTTCCAGGCAGAATACTGTATAGTTTAAATTACAGCATATTTTCATCTGTCTTCCTTGAGCAAATCAAAATGACAAGGATAATATAATGAACTCACATATGCTCTACTGCTTAGAGGTTTTTAACCATTTCATGATTAAACTTTATACTGCAAAAAAAGTAAACCTTCAAAACTTTTGATTTTCCATAATATCTGGAATGACAGTCCTTTCTTTAATATAATAGCTTCCAGATTTCCTGAGAATTTACGTTCTTCAGTCTGTTTGTGCCTTATTAGTTTCTGTCTGTACAACACTTAAAAATTACTTTGCATATTTTTTATCTTTGTTCCTGCTGCTTGGTAGAAATAATTTTACCTTTTACTATACTAAACTATACAGCATGTCATTAATGCTCTCTAGGACCAAAATGCATTACTTTAGTAGCTTCTTATCGCAAAAGGAAATTTTCTTTGAGAACCTGGATTTGCTGTCCATGCATCTAATAATGAAATACTGATATTGGTATCAGTACTGCAGTTCTGTGCTTTTTTCAAGATGCATCCTTTTGTGAACTGATTGTCATGCTGTCCTAGCCTCTCACCTTCATCTTTCTCTAAAGATGCTTCAGGATCTGATCATTTTGGCTAATTCAACAAGTTAGAATCCCATTTATCCTTCTTGATTTTGACACTGCTTTCTATGGATGTGCTTTGGTTGATTTACTTGGTCAGCCCATCATTTGTTCAATGGAAGAATGTTTTGCTATTGCATCCCCCAATCTCTTGTCTGGCTTGCCAAATGTTAAAACGTATGTTCCTCTTCTTATCAATAGCTGTCATTAATATAAGTTCACAGGGTGATAGGTAAGTACTAATCTAGCTACTCTTGTGAACCATTTTACACCTAACCATTTTTCTATTTTGTGCTTGAAATAACCTCTCCCATTTGGTTAGAGATTAGCCTTATCCATCCCATGGTTGATAATTGTATATTACTCCCTAGTGAGAATAACTGGGATCATAGCATAGATAAATTTAGGGGACCAATGCATGGAATAAGGCATTTAGGAGTTACCTGTATCCATTAGTAATATGGGGACAGTACTGGGATAAATGTTCTGTTTCTAATCCAGAGATCTAAGTTGTGCTAGTATAGCAACTGAGATGAACTTTGTTTTATGTGGAATGGGAGTTTTTTCCAGAGCAGCAATATCCTCTAAGAGTTACACATCTCCCTCCAAACCATTTTGTTGATGTTACAGAAGAGGTTTAGATCTCTAGACTGAGTGCTTCTGGTGCCATTTGACTTGCTGATGTGAGTAAATACATCAGTATTGGGTTGGAGGATGCTTGTATACCAGACACAGGTCACCTCTTAACATTCTGCAGGATACAGAGTATAGTGACAAAGCTGTGAGACAGTCCATGTAGAACATGTTGTTTAGGCCTTGTATCCTTTTTGTACGGTATCTCTATGGATATTCCAGATGTTGCATGTGTCTGGACAGATACATAGCAAAGGGAGCATTACATTCAATGAATGGTCTAATGAGGGCTGAGTAATGGGGGATAATGACATCCTTAGATCTAGACACAATCCCTTTGTTTATAAACTATTTAATGTAGAAGGACATTCTTATAACTATGTTGTTCAGAAGTTAGGTCACTGTCCACATATGTTCCCAATTCATGAACAACTGGGTCAACTCTAAGGAATATATTGCAATGTGATAATTCCTTGGGGTATATGACTTCTCAAAATATGCAATAATGCATTTTTTGACATTTAGTTTCAGTCCATGATTTTGGCATTAGTTATTTATTTGGGAAAAAACCTTCTGCAGGATGGCTAAGTCATTTGGAAATTCAATGACTGCTCCTAGTTTGAAGTTATCTGCAAAGTTATTCAACCAGAGTCCTTTAGTATTGTTTTTTTACTTCAGAAAAGTAGATGCCAAGCAGAAGAGATTACAGCATGGAACTCTTGGAGACTGCACTGGTGGCTGATCACTTTGTTGAGTTAACTTTACCTAGTTTGACTTCCTACATCCTATCTGTGAGCCAGTTTGCAATCCCAGTGGGTGACATACGGGTTTATTACCACTTTATTTAACTTTTGTATTATGCAAGAGTGGGGCACTATGTCAAAAGCTTTGGTTGGGTTGAGATATGCAGTGTGTACTGTTTCCCTTCATCCATTGCTCTGGTGACCTTTTCAAAAAAACGCACCAGGCCAGCTAAGCATGACTTGCCCTTGATGATTCCAAACTGAGATGGGTTTAGTGTTTGGTTGTTCCTTATGTCCTAATTGATTAGTTCCATGTTAAGTCTTTCCATGAGTTTCCAGATGAGGCTGCTCCAGCTTATGGGCCTTTAAATCCCTAGGTCTGTTGAAGGTCTTCCGTTGTGCAGGAGAATGACTGTAGTTTTTCTCTGTTTGCTTGGAACAAAACCTGTATAGAGGCTGAGACTGAACATTGTTGTTAGGGGAGTGGCTAAATCATGCTTCATACTATTTAAGATGCATCCAAGGATATTGTCAGGACCCACCAATGCAGTGTCTTAAGCTTTGGATAGCACTTTTTGGACTTGGTCCTGTGTGATAGCTGGAGGTGAGTCAGTTTCAGGTATATCTTGACAGACAGAAAGACAAGGGGAAAAGAGGAGTACAGTTAGAGCTAATTGTATCAGACAGTAGATTCTTTATATCTTTAGCCTCATTGTATTTAATATTATTTTCAAATACCTTAGTGCATTGCTTTATACTTTTGGGATTAGGATCATAACTAAAAATGCCTTGTGATTCTCTTTGGTTTGAGTAGCTATTTTAGCCTCAAACTTGGCTTGGGTGCATAAGCTCTTGAGTTATTTGTTTAGTTCACTGAAAAGGGCTCTAACACTCAGGGAATTACCCTTCTTACTTTTGGTCAAAATTATTTTCCTTTTATTATAAAGCTTCTTAATGTTATGGTTTCACCATGTGGGTTTGTTTCTGGGTTTTGCACTGCACTTGTTCCTATGGGGTTCATCTTTATCTATGCAGCTGTTTACATGCTGGTATAGTGTGGTGGTGCATGCTTCTGTGTATTCAGTGGAGCTAATGGTTTGTGGGGATTTGAGGCTTTTCAATGTATCATTTAGGAATAGGTAGTTTGTCTTAAAGAAATTTCTAAAGGTGCCCTGGGTGGGTGGGATCTCTGGTTTCAGTTTTATTTCGAAATAGACTGCTTTATGGTCAGACCTAACAAGGTGATGAAGACAGGCAGGGGATGGTGCAAGATGCTCCCATATTAGTAAGGACAAGATCCAAGATGTTATTCCCCTATTAAGTACTCTGACTAATTATTCCAGGGCATTTGTATTGCTAAAGTCCAGGAATCTTTGTTCTTGTGCACTAGTGGTAGTGTAGGTTTCCCAGTCTATATCTGGATAGCTTAGATCAATTATGAAAATGGTATTGGGTTTGATACTGAGTGAATTTAGTTCCTATAGATAGGCATTGTGGCTTTTTTGTGTAATAAAGGGAGTTCTATAGCTAGCTGATATATGGTATGGGACCTTTATGATAGTTATTTGGACATAAAGAAGCTCTAGCATAAGATGTGGCTTTACCAGACTTGGTGTGAGTTTCTTCTGGATTTAGATTGAGAAACTTCCACCTTTTTCCCCTCCTGCGCAGGAATTTGTCTTAATGCTTGGAGTGCATTATAGTCCTGTTCAGCCAGAGTGCTCTCTGCTATTTTCAACCATGTCTCATGCTCTACACAGATGTCAACGTCCTCCAGAGTGAGAAGGACTTGTAGGGAGTGGAGTTTCTTGTTTAAACTCCAAGCATTGATAAGCAACACCTTCATAGTTTCCTTTGCTTTTTTCATCATGTTGGTAGGTTTATCAGGCTGGCTTTGCCTAACAAAGGCACAACAGGGGTGGACAATGTCTTTGCCAATAATCAAAACCCTAGGGGATAGATGCAGGCCACCCTGGTGAAGCAGCATGGTCTGTCATTCATTTCCTCCCAGGCTTAAAATATTGGACCCCCCTTGATGTCACAAAAAAAACTACAGTAAACCAATTATTGAAGTCAATTATTTTTTGCTCATATTGCAGCATATTCGCTGGAGAAGGTAAAATGCTGCTCAGTGCTAGACTCATACCTGCCTTGGACATGTAGTCTGAGAGCTTTATCATGTCCTCTTTGTATAGTCAAGGGAGGTAGACCTCAAGTTATTGACACTGACATGAACTTTGATAGAGTCATACTGCTACTTGTTGTTCAAGGACTTGAGTGCATGAGTAATGTGATGGACCCTGGCACCAGACAAGCAACTAACTGTCACTCTTTTCTTGTTCAGCCTGGTAAGAGACACATTTGTATGTCTTACAATGGAGTCATGTAACACAAGAACGTTTGGTTTGGTTGATACCTACCTTATGGGCTTAGCATCTGTTACTTTGGGACTCCTTGTGATATGTGAAGAGGTAGGCTTTATATGCTAAGTGTACTTTCTGCCTGCATTGTGTTTTGGAGAACTTTGAGGTTTAGACAAGTTAATCGTTAGAACTTAGGCATATTATGGATTATGTGTTTTGTGTATTGACCTTGGGGAGGTGTGATGTGTGGTGCACTGCTGATGATTTTCATATCGGAGTTTAGTGCGTGTGAAATGTTTGCCTCCAAGGATATTGGATATATATATATATATGTATGTCTTTCACACACTCTGTCATGCTGCTTGAATAAGACAATGCTTACACTGTCTCAAGATACCCATCCCAATCAGAAAAGTTGTGGGGAAGTGCTTGTCCACAATACTGACAGGAATGACTCTGGGGTCAGGGGTAACTGCAACTGCTTGGAGTTCAGTTTTAGGAAGATGTTTGGGTGGACTTGCTACTGAGTATTTAGATTTCAGTACAAAAAAACTAGCCTGGAAGACTTTTCTGCCACCAGCAAGAACCAGTAAACTTATTATAGCAAAAAAACTCACTATTTTAAAACTAAAATCAGAACAAGCAGTATCATTACACTCAATAGTAAGCAATTTTATCAAAGATCTTTTGGCCTAGACAGTAGTTTAATGGGAGAGGTTTTGCAAAATTATACTCATGTGCTTATTATCAACAGCCAATAAACAGGCTGAGGGAGGGAATTATGTTGTCATATTATCATGAGGGGCAGGCATCAAAAGTGACACTGGATTTAAGAACACAACCACAACAGTGTCCCTGGGAAGGGGAAAACAATTACACCCTTAGCTCTGAGTTAACTGGTCTGAAACTGCCTCAGTGCAAAGTCAAGTCCTGAACTAACCTGGCATATACTCTGTACATAAGAATGAAATTAGGGTTTAATACAAACAGTTAAACCACTTAAACAGCAAAAATACAGTGCAAATATGTACTGGAATTATTAATATAGGCTTAAACACCTTAGTTAAAGCAGATAAGCTGTTAAAATTATTTTAAAATCAGATCAAGAATTGAAAGCACTTATCTTTCTTTCACTAGGTGATATATAATAACTAAGACATTGAGAGCAGTTTTGGCAAAAACATTTTTACTTTCTGAATAAAGTGCAGCACAAAGTAAACTAGCAACAAGCTGAGACTAGCACTAACAGAGCAGAACAAGAGAATTGAATACATGGACAAAGTCTTCTACATAGCTCTCAACTGTCCAGATTTTCACAGAATGTCCGGATATTTTGCCCCATATTTTTGGTCTGTTGCTCATAAAGTTTGCTGTATTTTACTGAGAACTGAAGCCACTAAATAATGACAGACAATTGAAATTCAGACTTCATACCATTCATAAAATGCATGCGAATGCAAAGCTTGTTATTCTATCAACTTTCTAAGTTTCTAAGAGTGCTATTTAAAAATTATCCCTATTTTTTGGGCCTTTGCCCCACTCCCCCACCCATATTATTTTTGGTTTTGTTCAGATTTCTTGCTTTACAAGGTTGAGAGGTATGCTTCTGGATCATTCCTTCTAATCATAATGCTCATTTGAGAATGACAGTAGAAATATGCACTCATTATTCAGAGACTGTCGGCATATTTCTCACATACACAGAATTTTCTTATAACTTAATTTGCATATTCATGCAAACAAACTGTAGTTGTCATGGAACAAGGAACAAACCATGTCTAGTCCTTTTTTTCAGAACAAAGCAGCACTATGAAGCTTATCTAGCTTGCAATGTTATACAGTTTACTTTTGAGTACTTAGATAATATGTTAACCACAACTGTGAACATTATTTTCCCAGTTCCCTATGAACATAATGCATATATCTCCACTTTTTTCCAACATGATTAGGCCTGTCATAATAGTATGTTTTAAGGGGTAAAATACCTGCTGGTATTGTTCAGAACTGGTATGTGAATTCATCATTACAGTTTCTCAACCCATCATGCTACTAGCATATATGAACCCATACTGACTTGCTGTTAGATATTGCTTTATCCTGTGCATTTTTCAGTATTCTGGAAACACATGTTCATACTCCTCAGACTTCTGCATAGTAGCAGATAACAGCTATATATGTATCCAAGCATGACCATACTCCACAGCACACTGACTGCATGTGATATTATAGACATACTGGAAACATCCAGGTTTCTCAACTGCATTCACTTCCTAGTCTGGTGGTACATCCGGAATCACGTACATATTCTTCTGCAAGACTGTTTTTTTATCAATGGAGTTCACATGGGTTAAACTGTCATTTGTAGAACCATGTGTCTCCTAAGCCCTGCCCCCTACCTGATAGCATAGTTATTCTGTATCACTTGTGCGTACAATCCCTCTGTGTTTGTGTTTAACAGATGGATGTAGGAGGGGAGTGATCTTGGGAGGTGTCACTAAAGATCTCAATAGGATGGATTGAAACAGGGTAAGGGGGCTCTATCCCTATCTGCTTGTACCATTTGGAAGGTGATTGTGAGCTATTAGGCATAAACCATTCTTTAAGTCTACCCTAGACCTCATCTTAAAGTGACAATAACCATCAAAGCCTGCCCATTTACCTACCCCCACCTGCCATTCATGGATTGGCCCAGGGCCACAAGGACCACCTGTTTCACTCCAGGACATTCTTATTATTCCTCCCTATGAACAGAGGTTAGCAGGCAGAGCCTCATCATTTCATTCTCTCACCAGCTCCTACAGGTTCCTGGGCTACAAAAATAAATTTATTGGCCATCCTACTGTATTCCATAGTACCAGAATACAAAAGTGATTAACCCATTTCAATACATCTTGCTGTTTTAAAAATAGTGACTCTCCACTAAAACTTAACTTTTTAGACAGGTAAAACTTAATTTACCTACTTTCACATCTAACTTCTCTAGTGCACACTGCAGTGTTAAGGATAAATCATTTTTTTCATCTTACCTTTAAGCATCCCTGTGACTAGCACTTGCTCTAATTCCTGCTGGAAAGCACCAGGAAGCCTTAAACTGATACAAGCACTCAACTCTCCTTAATAAGGAGAAATTAATCATAGACACTAAACAGCCTATAATTGCAAAGCTAAGGTAAGGGAAAACAGCTCCTGTACTTTTCAAAAAAGCACCAAACCAGGCATGTCCAAGGGTCCGCTTCCAGTGATTTCTCCTGTCCACCTGGTGAATCTGGACATACTGGGGCAATGCAGCAATTGCCTCATGTACACAGACAACCCTCACCTCCTACCACCCAACACTACAATCTGTGAGAGATGCACTTACATAGCCAAACTTGAAGCAAAGCTCTCTCCACCCAAGATTGTGCTAGACAGTCAAGAGGAGAAGGTTAACACCCGCACTACACCTCAAGCAACACATAGCCCTTCTAAAATCACACCACCAACACCCACTGACAGTAACACTAAATCCATATATGTGAAGGCCCTTAACTGTAACCTGCCCAAGCAACAAGGACCTCCAAAGCTGAAACGCAAACAAACACCAATCACAACCAAAGTGTCACATAGCTCACAACACCAGTGTGCAATCCAGCAACAGCCCCTAAGGCAAGACAATTTACCTAACACTTTAGTCATAGGTGACTCTATAGTCAGGCACACTGATGTCCCACTCACCAGGCTGAATAAGTAGAAAATTACAGTCAGCTGCCTGTCGGGTGCCAGGATCCACCACATAACACATGCACACAAGTCACTCCACAGCAAGTACAAATATGACTCTGTCATTGTCCATGTTGGAGTGAATGACTTGAGACGTACCACCCTGAACTACATGAAAGAGACGTGGAAGAGCTCTCGGATCATGTGACCCAGGCAGGTATCACCCTAGCCCTGAGAAGCATCCTGCCTTCGCCCAGAATGATACCAAAATATAAGGAAAAAATGATTGACTTCAACAATTGGCTAAGCTTCTGATGTGATTCAAAGGGGATCCAATATCTATCTGCCTGGGAGGACATGATCGGCAGACCACGATGCTTTGCCAGAGATGGTCTGCACCTGTCGTCCCTGGGATTCAGGTTACTGGTTAAGGATCTTTCCACCCCTATAGTGACGTTTTTAGGCAAAATTCAAAGGACAAAACCACCACCGTAAGAGATACAAGCATGCAAAATCTGAAGATAATGCTACTCAATGCTAGAAGTCTAAACCTCAAAATGCATACTCTCAAGGCACTCCTAAAAATGGAGAACATCGATATCTGTGCAGTAACTGAGACTTGGTTCAAGGGTCCAGAGAGCACCTCTGCAATACCAGGCTACAACTCTTACCACACTTTTCTGACACCAAACCAGGATCAAAACATTAAAGGTGGAGGAGTGTCCATATTCACCAAGGATATTCACACCACCAGGCAAGCTGGCCAACACAATGCATCTGCAATTCTCCAGGTGCAACTAACACTAGGTAAGACTGCAATCCAAATTGTAGCTTTCTACAGATCCCCCACCATGCCCCAAGATCCTCACTACACCTTTCTAATCATACTGGAAAATATTAAGATACAACCAAACACCCTAATACTGGGTGATTTTAACTACCCTGCCATTAACTGGGAAAACTACTCGTGTACCAACACCTTTGCCCAAAGATTCTTGGAATTCATAAATTCCAATGCCCTGGATCAACTAATCCATAGTCTCATCAGGGGCTCCAATATCCTAGACCTGGTAATTATCAACATGGGAAATTGAACCTCCACCCCTATGGTCACCCCCTCGTTGGTCAGATCAGACCATAAGCTAATCACCGTTGACATCCACATCCCATCCCCACTCCCCAGTAAGGAAACCTCCATAAAAACTTCTCCAAAGCCAACTTCATGCTACTCAAGTTAGAAGAGACAAACTTCATGACAGCCATGCAGACGGGAACTGAAAGTTCGACTGCCCAACTCCTACACTATGGCACTGTACAAGCACATCCACTCATGCATGAATCGTGCCTTCCCAAATAGAACCAAGATGCTCTCCTCCAAAAAAGGAAGCCAATCTGGTGGTCCCCTGCCATAAACAAACTTTACAACAAAAGGAAGAAACTGTTGCAGAAAAGAGGAGAATGCCATGATGCAAAAAATTCCCTTACCAGCCTCAGTATAAAGCTAAGATGCCTTGTAAAATCCTCCAAAGCTAGTTATGAAAATAAAATTGCCAAAGATTCCAAAGACAACCACAAGGCATTCTATAACTATGCCAAGAATCTAAATGGCAATGTTCAGATCTGCTCTGAGCTACAACAGAATGGCATTAAATATACTGATCCCAAGGATATTGCCAATATCCTGGCAGATCGATTCAGTGCCAACTTCACCCCCCTCTCATCCCCTAAACAGCCCATCTCAATACTGGAAGAATACAGCATCCATGGGACCAGATGTCATCCTGGGCTGTGTACTACATGAACTACAAAATTAACTGGCACCTCACCTTAGTGTTATGTTTAATCATACCCTCACATCAGGCTTTGTGCCCACTGAGTGGCACACAGCTACAGATATCCCACTCCATAAGGGGGGATCCACCTTGGATCCCAGGAACTACCGCCCCATCAGTCTGACGAGCCTGATCTGCAAGGCCATGGAACGTATTATCATGGAACTTATAAACAAAGATATTGGCAACCTTCAAACACTGGACCCCACCCAGTTTGGGTTCGTGAAGGGCCGATCTTGTCTCCTGAACCTCATTGACTTCTTCGAATCAGTCTCCAGAGCTGTGGATGAAGGTAAGGCAGTCCACACAGCCTATCTGAACCTTGCCAAGGCCTTTTCCACCATCCCCCACTCTAGAATCATAGATAAACTTACTAAGCTGGGCATTAATCCCTACATCACTCGATGGGTTGCCAACTGGCTTACTGACAGAACCCAGACTGTAAAAGTAGCCGACTCCAAATCCATCTCCAGACAAGTGACAAGTGGAGTACCTCAGGGTTCAGTCCTGGGACCGCTCTTGTTTGGCATCTACTTCTCTGAAGTACAGGCCAACACTAAGGGACTCTGGCTAACAAAATTCACAGATGACTGCAAACTGGGATCCATTATTGAATCCCTAAATGATGTGCATACTCTACAAAAGGCCTTACAGAAACAGATGCTTGGCGCCAGAGTCATGGGCTCAAGCTCAGTACCAAGAAATGTATAGTTATCCCCTTTGGGAAAAAAAAACATGCACCTGTGGATTACCACATAGGTGGCAGTGCACTAAACACCGAAAGTGTGATAAGAGACTTAGGGGCACAGGTGGACAGTGGTCTCACCTTCAATAACCACATCGGCACAACAGTCAGGAAATCCTTCTATGTGGCACACCTCATCACTAAGGGCTTTTCATCCAGAAAAAGGAGATCATTGTCCCACTGTACTCATCTCTCATTAGACCCATTATAGAATACAGTGCCCCATCTGGTATGTACCTCTCAAGACATCTGCAACAACTGGAAAGGCTACAGAAATACATCACTAAAAAAATCACAAGCCTAAAGCAGATGCCCTATGCTGACCATCTAAAAAAATCCAGCTATACTCTGTCACATATCGTCTACTCAGAGGTGATCTCTGCTTAACATACAAGGCCATGTCAAACCCAGAGCTGTTGGACATGCTACACTTAAAGAAATCCCAATCCCTCAGAGCCACACTCTCCAGGGATCTAAACCATGTCATCACAATAAACAAAACATGCTGGAGGGATAGGTTCCTGACCCAGAGACTTCCCAGACTCTGGAATAGACTGTCCATACATGTCAAGCAGAGCGCCTCCTTGTCCCTCTTCAAAAGTAACCTTGAGGATTGGATGGGAAAAAAGAAATTCAGCCCGGGGATCACGTCAGTCACCCTGCTAGACAGGGGTCCAGGGAAGTAAATAGTGTGGGAAGAAATAGCCAGGGAATTGTTATGTCTAGGCTTGTATAGGCCCTAGGGCCGATAGCCTAGTACCAACCTATGAACCTATGAACCTATAATGAATGTGTGGTATCAGTCCCTGGAATGCTACATGTTTTTCAGAGACTAAGACTTTGGAACATTGGATTCTAATGAGGCTCATTTGTGATGCACGGTATTGAAGTGCTAAATGGCCTTGTCAATATGTCATACAAGTCTGTCGTATTCTGAAACATTCATGTATAAGGGATTATCACTTCTACATAGTGAGATAGTGTATTTGCCTACACTACCTCCCTAGTCAGTGTCCATTTATCTATTATATCATATCCACTAGTCTGTATTATGTTTTAGGTCTGTGATATGTACATGGTTCCAGTACCCTTGCCATAAGGTATTGAGGAAAGCTTTTACACTGAAAATAGAATACTTATATTGTGACTCTGCCTACATTTGTGAGGCTTCCTTTAGAAACTGTTTAATATGGACTGCAGTACTATCAATACAAAGCTTGTTGTGCACACACTTTTTGCATACTAACACAAACTTTTCCACATATGTTTGTGTTGCACATAGCTATTTCATGTTGTCTACATAGAAAGCTGTTTTCCATCTGCAGCTGTCAGTGACAGTATGCCACATACTGGTACTACATGCAGGTGGTTGTATATCTGTGTAGCTCCTTGAAGAGTACATCACTATGATGTTTGGAGAAAATTTCTTCTTTTTCAGATTTTTAAATATGTAGATAAAGATATATTGATAGAGGTCCCAGTTAGAATGTCAAATGTTTGTAACATCGACGTTCATAACAGTGAATCCAGAAGATTGAAAAGGCACAACACCGTAGTGCCACAACACCAAAACTGAAAACATCAACTATAAAAGTCTTTGCAGGGGGCAAGACCCTCTGCACCCATGCTTCCCCGCACCCCCTGCTACTAATATATAGCAACTCTAAGATCGCACTGTAAATGAGAATGGGCTGAACCCCAAACCCAACTATACTGTAATCTTGCACAATCACTCACCTGTACAGAGAGATCTCCAAGCAAAATACTTCCGAACCTCATCTCCTAATCACACTCTGTCTATATCAGCATTGATATACCCTACTACTCAAGTACAATTGTCCAACGCAACAGCCATTATTTAAAAATTGGGTATTAAGCATAAAATCAAACAAAATGCCTCTTCATGTACTATCATACCGCCATAACTTATAGTGGTGTCGTTCATCCAAACCAGGTCCAACTCAGCATACTCAGGCATTAGGTAGCATATCCCCATCAGCTCCTTTATCACTAACACCTCACCCATAGTCCCACACTGACTATCATATATACCAAACCAACTTGCAAAGAATTTATAACAAACTCTCTACAGTGCATGCATGGATACCATATTCCAGGTATCTTAGCTGCCATAGAAACCAGGAACTACCAGCATACAAAAAATGAAGAAGTTGCCTTGCCAGACTATAACATTATCAGATTACATAGAACCAACAGAAATGCTGGCAGTGTCACTATTTTCTATAAAAACACACTAGCAATTTCCCCACAAACTGCCATCTTTTTCTAGCTCCAAAGTCATACTAACCATGCTAAAAAAGCACTCACAAGACAATTGCAATCATGGGTATGTATATACTATGGGTAACAATGCAAAAACACTGGAATATACTCTTTGCTGAGCCTTCTCAAAGATCCCTCACAAAAACATTCTACAGGGTAATGTTAATTTAGACTGGCAAACCATAAAGTCTGGAATTCCAGTCAATAATATACATGTATACAAGTTCACACAACTTATAACAACACTAACTAAATAAAGCAAAGTCACAGCCAGACAGTCAACCATTGATTGGATCCTAATATCCTATCCCAATAAAATATCATCCCATGGAACTCTGCCAGATAATCAAAGTGATTACTTACCAATATACACCATAGGTTACAGAAGCAACAGCCCCAAAAATCATCATTACAGCCTAATGTTGTTGTTTGTTTGGCTTTTCCCAGTTAGGGGTCGCCACAGCAGAACTCCGGTCCGCTGATGATTGGCAGTAGATTTTTATGGTACTGAGTTGCCAGCCCAACGCCCAACCTTCATTGAAGGCATGCCCATTCAAGCATGTTTTTCGGAGGCCACTTGACCGCAGGGAGGACATGCAGACTCCACACAGAAGGCACTCCAGCCGAGAATCAAACAGGAGAACCTCTTGCTGTGAGGCAACAACTCTACCGCTGTACCACTACAGCCTGATAAGAAAGCTTAATGCTTTCCACGAAGACTGCTTAATTAATACACTACATCTCCTTAACTGGGAGTCAGTAAAGACTCTCTCCATGCATGATACTGTCTCTGAGTTCACTAAAATATTCTCAGGTGTTCTAAATATACTACCCCCTCCCCCACCCCCAGAATGAAAGAGTCAAATCCAACCCTGCCCAATGTCCTTAGTAACTGAACAACTCATGAAACAAAGAGAAAAAGTATGAAGGGTGTTGGAAAAATAAAACACCTCTTACTTTTTTAGCATATAAACAACTAAGAAACCTAATAAAACAACTTATCACCAATGATAAGAAAGCCTATTACTTAACCAATCAAAACATGAATACTAATACTCCAAAACTGTTCTGGCCTCAATTAATAAAATATTAAATCCAGGACAAGCTACTCATCCAACATCCAGGACAAGCTACATAGCCAATACCAAACACACAGTAACAAAATGTTACAATAGCCAACCAATTAAATACCCACTTTATATAGACAGTGCAGTCGTTAACCAACAAAGTTACAGTTCATGTTATTGCTGTCCCTACTCAGTCAAATAACCTCCTTCAGCATTTTTTCTTCCAACCAATTCCCACAAATACCATCAGAAATATCTCAAAAACTTAAAGCTTACTACAACTGCACTGGCAGTCTACCAGGTGACTATCCTAAAAAGCAGAGGAGGCTATTCCATGTCCAGTTTCAGCTCTGATAAATTGATCATTTCTGAAAATAAAATCCTCTCACAATGGAAAAAATCATTCGCAACTAGTATTAAACCCTAAAACCCTAAATTGCTGATTTACCCAAAAACAGGGGTTCCTATTACGTTATCAAAAGATAACATAATCAAACGATCGAAACTTTGAAATGGCAGCATTTTGAAGATTACATTGTGGGATCACTGTACAGTGAGGATTGGAATATTTGCCCTTTCCTCACTGTAGTGTGATCTCTGAGTTGGAATATATATTTAGCGGGAAGTGTGGGGAGCGCAGCCCCCCACAACACAAGCTTCAAAATGCTGCCATTTCGAAGTTGTGATCATTCGATTACATTATCTTTCGATAACGTAATATGAACCCCAAAAAACAGATCTCTACCAAAACAGCAATATTCACTATTGTCTCTCTCAACAACATCATGATAGAATAAGTAAGCCAAACAAAAGTCACGACCAGATAAAATTCAGCCACCATGTATAACATCTGTTTAAAAACTCATCAAAAACTAGGTACATTGTACAGAGTAAAAGCCTACCTTACAGACATAGCCAGAAGATGTATAGCCTGTACTTTCTTACTGCCATCTCTCCTCTATGCTGCTCCAATTTTCATTAACCTTCAAGTGTCATATTTGCCCAAACTTCAGCAATGATATAACAAAATATCCAAATTTGTTGTAAACTATAATAATAGAACACAGTAATGCCTAGCCCTCAGAGAATAAACCAGTTAGAACTATCACATCACCTAGATTTTTCTTAACTAACCACAATACACAGACTTACCTGTAAGTCAGAAAATTGCCCAGCCCTTAGCAACTTAATACAACACTACTCCTCCAAAAGCATTTTACACTCAAAAGAAAAATCATTACTCAGTATAACCAAATCATTTAATACTTTAGGTGACTATCTATATTTAAAGTGTAGTTAAACTATTGACCACATCCAACTACTGCTGAAATTCTTTCAGAATGCAAACTCATTAAAAAAACTAAAACTCCACCTATCAAGTCAATGGATCTCATCTTTTATATCTCCGATGCTACAATTATCTTCAGCTTACCATATCTCCAAACCATTTTTTTTCATTCAGAATCTTATGCCACTCAACCAATCTTCAACAATAACTGAATAGTTTTACTATCAACTCCTGCACATATAAATTGTTTTGTGACATTACTCACCTCCACCTGTATACTTCTAATCTAAATGTTATGATAGCCATATTATATATATATATATATATATATATATATATATATATATATATATATATATATATATATATATATATATATATATATATATATATATATATATATATGGGTCTACCTGAAAACGCAGACAATGCAGAATGCCGACAACGAGATAACCGACACGAAAACACCGGAAAAAAAAAAAGTTCAAAAACACGAAACTTCACATGCCCGACAAACCAAAATCCCAACAAACAACAAAACAAGTACCTTTCCCAAAAAACACACGCACACACAACACAAGCACACCAAAAACCTTACAAACCTTCACTAAACTTTACAAACACAACTATCTATGCACTAACCTTAACCCAAACCCTAACCCTAAAGTCCGTCACTATCGCACACTTACCTTACTCGCACCCTAACCCTAACTCACTTAATCCGCCCTAACACTCAAGTCCATCACTATCACACAGTTACCTTACCTGCACCCTAACCCTAACTCACTTAACCTGCCCCTAAACCTAAACTCCATCACTATCGCACACTTACCTTACCTGCACCCTGACCCTAACGTCCATCCCCATTGCACAGCTGCCTTAACATGTCAGTGTTCTCAGCGTCGGGATACTCAACTGTCGGTCTTCTCTGATGTCGATCTTCTGGTGTCAGTGTTCTCATTGTCAGCGTTTTCAGGTAGACCCATATATACATATATATATATATGTATATATATATATATATATATATATATATATATATATATATCTGAACATATATATATATATATATATATATATATATATATATAATATGAACATATATTTTATATATATATATATATATATATATATATATATATATATATATATATATATAGATATGTATGTGTGTGTGTGTGTGTGTGTGTGTGTGTGTGTGGTGTGTGTACAAGCTCAACATTTTAAAACGTTGAAATTCATATGGCTGAGACCATAATCGACATTTTAAAACATCAAACCTGTAAAGCAGAGATCTCCATACAGTGCAGAATGGGTAAGTTTCCATTTTTCTCACTGTAGTGCGATCTCGGAGTTGGTATATTTAAATAGTAGGGGGTGGGGTGTGCAGGGGAGGTCCCCCCCCCTGCAAAAACGTCTTAGAAACTTTTTTATGTTGCTTTTGTGTTTGCTTTACCGGTTCAATGTTTTAAAATGTCGATCATATGGTGTTGGCCATTTGAATTTCAATGTTTTAAAAGATCGAGCTTGTAAAGTGAATCCATATATATATATATATATTTATAGATTCATATATATAGATATATAGTATGTGTGTGTGTGTGTGTGTGTGTGTGTGTGTGTGTGTGTGTGTATAGTGCTGGATTTTGTTGGTTTCTTATATATATATATATATATATATATATATATATATATATATATATAGATGTAGATATATAGATGGGTCTACTGCTTTATATTGA
>NC_056743.1:1380483727-1380503727 GCF_019279795.1 Protopterus annectens
CATTTGGTCATTTAGATCTTGCCAGTACCCTCCCTCACTCCACATCTTGTTTCTCCAGGAGGGCTATAACAGTCAGCCTTGGAGCAGATGTGTGAATACTCATCCCATTATCTAGGTTACGTTTAAAGGAAGATAGTTGCACTGCTAAGCATGCAAGGTGGGTTTATTGGAGAGGTTTGGGAGGTGATGATTTATAAATGTGTCTCTCCACCAATTTTTATTTATTTGTTGGGGAAGATTTAGATCCTTGCATCTAGTACTAGTAGAACCATTGGACTTGAGGAGACACAGGAAGTCCAGCACAACTGGGTTTCTTATGACATTGTAAGTGATACATAGATCTCCTCTCAAAATCTATAAGATGTGTAACAAATGGATACAATTTCCAGCCTCTCCTGATATTCATGAACTTTAGGCCTGTGATCTTTTTGTTTGGAAACTGTTGGGATCTTACTAATTGTTGGATATTCTTAATGAGATTCATTCCAAACAGGATATTGTACTCAATAACTGGTCTGATCAATGCTGAGTAACAAGGACTGATTATCTCTTTAGACCTTGAAGATATTCCTTTTGCATGTAACTGTACTAAATAAAAAAGATTTTATAGTAACCATAGTAACCACTGTCATGCAATGGCCAGAAGAGAAGGAATTATCAATCCATGTTCCTAGGTTCCCGACAACATTTTCATTTTGTAGTGATGAACTGTCTATATAATATAATGAGGAGAGGGATTGTTTGCCAAAGTGACAATAGCATACCTTTAAGTATTTAATTTAAGCTAATTTTAGTACATCAACAGTTTACTAGGGAGAGACCATGCTTCAGGGTTTGGGTAACAAAGGACAACTGAATAATGACTCCAAGTTTACAGTCATCTACAAATGTCTTAGCCAGAGACCTTAGCTCTTTGCTTGGAGATCTGGGAAATAAAGACCAAAAAGGTAAGGTCTGAGCACTGAGTCCTAAGGGACACTGCTATTCACGTTCATACTTTATGATACGTACCTGCAACTCACACTGTGTGGGTTCTGTCTTTCAGACAGTTTTCTATCCATCTTACCATATGAGACAGTTTTAAGTCATTTAGCTTTAGTATGATGCCAGCATGACAAATGGTTTTGAAGGCCTTGGCAAGGTAAAGATACACCATAGGTACAGCGTTCCCACCATCTTCGGACTCTGTACCCTTCAGAAGAAGTTAAACGGATTCATTAGAAAACATCTACCATCAGAAATGTTGTTAAACCATTGTGGTCAGACAATTACACTGTTACAAATTCCTTGATTTTATTTAATGTCCCAATTCCAGATTCCATACCAAAAACAAAAGTGCCTCTCCTTTGGACCCTCTTGGCTTTTGCTAGGAAAGTTATCACAATGAAGTGAAAAAGTAAAAATATCCGCTCTTTTACCAAATTTATTTGCTTAGCAAAAAGTGCAGTAAGGAATTATATACAGTTTATAGTAGAACATCAAACATCACTCATAAACTTTTATCTTGGAATAAATTTGAACATTTATTGGAAATGTTTTAATGGTTTTGTTCAATGTAATGTTTTGCTATGGACACTGTATATAGTTTCATTTGTTCTTAGTTGATTGCTATATTTTGTTAAAATTTATATTATGAATTCATTCTGATTTAAAATGCAATAAAAAAGGCTAAAAAAAGAAAGCATCTACCCTTCACAAAACCAAAGCAGAGTAGGATTTTTGAATTGTAAGTAATGACATCAAAATTTAAAAGCACCTTGTGGGAGAGTCAAATTCACAGCCTTCATAGTATGTGACTGACACCCTTCTTATTGAAGTAACAGATCCTTACTTAATAACACTCAGTAGTATACAAGGATCCAGTCGGATTCGTGTTTAACCTGTCTGTGGTGATCCCATTACACCAAGAATTTTTAAATAAAGATATAACACAATGAAGCGATGTTTATAAATTGTATTACAACCGAGTCCCATACCCCAGCTAGACAATCACTTTTGCTACAATCCAAACTTCATTCATTTGTCATTATACTTGTTCTTGTATGGTTATTCTAAAATGTCTTGCTTTCAAGAATATTTGACAAATAAAAGTTCAAGGCAAAATTAGTTATTTGCATTTTAGTTGGTGCTATGCCAAAACTGTTGTATATCTACAATAAGTTTAGGTGTGATTATGCTGGTGGGTTTCTTGGAAAGTCTGTGTATAAGTTTTGTTATAACTTTTGAGCAGCTTTAGTTTTAACATGTCAGTATGTCAAGATATGCTTATGCATAGATATGACAACTTCCAATTTTTTAACATTTTTTTTACTACTTGCATCAAGTTGTAACATATTTAGAAATGTATTTTTTTCGCACACTTTACTTCATCTCTTCTTCTGAAACATGCATAAATGATCAAGTAAAGTGAAATGATTTACTTCTGGTACAGATGTGTTATCTTCTGTTCATTCTCCAAGATCACACCTTAGTGCATTAGTGTATTTTGATCATTAAAAAATGTGTGATACAAAATGTTTAGAAAGTACATCAGTACTAATAATATTAAATAACAACTGCTATTTCTGAAACAACAGAAGAGTTATCTTACCCTGAACAGGATATAGGTGCTGGCCTTGCCCTGAAGTTGGAGTCAGGATAAGCATACTTGGCATGAACCACAAATATTCCACCAATTATAATTTCACCGGCACCTGAAAATGAGTCTAGTTTATCTTTTACAAGGGCACATCCCATATGTGCTAGTTCTGTGCCATTTAAAGGAAGACTAAGGAATAGAATAAAAGCACAGAAGTACATTATGAAAGACTAAAAAAATAAATCCGCTACTAAAGACAAACTGCTGCTGAGCCAACCAGCAATAATGTTGCTATTTGTGTTTTTAAGGTATCGCTCAGATGGATAGAAAATTAATAGCAATGGTATAAGAATAAAATGATTGCCAGTGGCATCCAGAGATAATAACTCACTACAGTTGCTTTTATGCTAGTCCAGCTTTGTTTACTAAGAAGTGTTAATCACAAGCCTGTATTTCAATCGCTTCAGGCAAACGTTGTAGCCTGCAATTGCAGAAATCTAGTAATTTTGTATTTTGATGTATATGTTTTGTCAGGGCAGATTAAATAACTAGTTTTTAGAAACTGTAAGCTTGGAAATAGTCATAAATTATTTAATTTCAAAAAGTATCAAAGAAAAACATTGATAATACAACTCTTTAGTCACAACAATTCAACAGGAAAAGCAGCTTTTAACATATTTAGAAAATATATTAAATTTTCTGCGTATTTGCTTATTACTTTGCTTGCCTAGAATAAACAATTTCCATAATATGTCACTGCAGTCAGCATGCAGATTAAGAAACAATAATCATGTTATTGCTGATATAACAGAAATGATATTTCTAACAAGCACTGCTTTTCTAAAAAAAAAGAAAAGAAAAGAAAGAGAAATTATTGGTGTACCACCTATATAACCAACCTGAACACTGTACATTACATATTTGCGTTTCTCTGAAATGCAGAAATGTGTTAGTAATGTTTGTGATTTCCGTTTTACTCCTGTGAACTTTCCCAATACAAAACTTTGGCCATTGCTCATTTTGCTAATGACTCAGCTTTGCAATTAGTTTTTTAGTTGGTGAACTACAATTATATCTCTTCTTTCTTTTAAAGTTGTTTTTCCATTACCCTATTGCATTCAGTAACCTAGAATTAGACTGCCATATGGAAGGGACACTGGTTTAGCACAGTCTGTAGTGCCTGTCTCTTAAGTTCATTTCAAGCTTTCCCAAATGATTAATTGGGGATAATAAAAGGATAGTTCTTCCTATTTCAGTTCCTTAGAATGGTCATTTTCTACACCAGATATAACACAATGAATACAGGAAGATGGCTACCATGCACCAGATAGAATATTTTATGGTCAGATAACCATAATGAAATTAAGATCTATCCAATAATCAATGTATTGGTCATCCTTTTTGTCCACAAAGAGGAAGACTTTGCATGGTGATACTACCAAATATGAGTGTGGCCATTGCCCAGGGTAGCCAAACATCACCCTGCCCTTAGAACAGGTCTTCCTGTATGGTTGTAGTATTAATAAATGCATATTGGCTTTCCACTGATTTAATGTCTGCAGTTAAGCTGCCAGCATACAGCTGGAGTAATATATATGCGATGATGATTAATCCATTTTAATGCACAGCAATATTATTTTGATATTTCACACTGACATTCAATAGTAGTGTAAAATTTTGAAGTATTTTACTGCAGTATACCTAGTAATGCTTTTGGAGTCAGACATATGGCTGTGTGATTCTTATCTTGCATACGTAGCTTGTGGAATCTTGAATCCAGTTCTTAGAATGGGGCGCACATTAAGTTTGTAGGGTAGTGTGCCACCCCAAGCATAAACTATGATGGATTCTGACCCATAATGCTTAGGTTATGCGATATATGCTGTGAGGTTATAGTTCTAGGCTATAGAAAAGTACAGCAAAGCTGACAAATAGTATTTCCCAATAAAATCAGAGAAAAGTGCTTATGAAGATATGTAATCCATATCTGGGAGTACAGCCTGACTTCCTAACTCCCTAAAAAATAGTTATCTTCTATACATCACTTTTGTGTAAGACTGGGATGGAAGTGAAAAAACAAATTGCCACAGTCAGATATTTCAAGTTGCTGCTGTCATATGTATACACAGATTATGCTTCCTTACCCCTTTCCCAAAAAGAGTGCAAAGTTCTGTGGATCCCCCCAATGTTAGACTCTGAAAAATGAACAATTAATCATCATAATAACATACTTCAATCTGATGTCAAATGTGTGTATGTGTGTGTGTGTGTGTGTGTGTGTGTGTGTGTGTGTGTGTGTGTGTGTGTGTGTGTGTGTACTATAACTATCAAACTACTGAAAACTCAAAATACTGAACTTCATAATATTGGTTTTAAAAGACTCCTGGGATTTCTTGGACAGACTTGGGGATTACCATTTGGAACTAATGTAGTTACTGCCGATATCTGTGACTTGCTCCAGTTATGCCACAGGATTTGGCTCATGAATATTTGCATGAACAAACTTTTTTGGTAATGATGCCATTTATGTTGTATGCACAATGATGGATTTGATGTTACCTAACAATTATTTTAGTTTTGAAGGTAAATAGTTGAGACAAGTTTCTGGGGTGGCAGTGAGAGCATTATGTGTAAGTGGTACAACAAGTAGCACAATTGCTTTGGATATAGAAGGTTGAGGGTTCTATTCCTACATTAGGTAGATCAATTGCTGACAGTTCAGTGCAGCATAAAGGAACTGCTGAACTCCTGAGTGTGCTGTCCTTCAAATGAGACATAAACCGAGGCCCCATCTGCTTGAGTTAGTAGATGTAAAACATCTCACACTTCCTACTGAAAGGACTAAGGGAAGATTCCCAAAGTCCCGGTGAAATTTCTCCTTGTATTGTAAATACCACCTCAAGTCTCCCCTGAAAAGAGGCTGCTAACCTAGTGTGACTAATTCAGTCAACTAAGGATAAATAAAATGAGCTCCCAGTTTTGCTAATATCATTCTAGACTGTTGAGAACAGCCTGTTGTTAACTGCATTTATAAATCACATATGCAGGCATGTTTCCATTTATTTGATGATATTTTCTTCATATGGACAGAAGGCAATAAGTGATTATTGAAATTTTGTCAATATTTAGAAAAGCCTACTGAGTTTTTACATTTTCCTCTTTGGGTTGAAAAAACAATGATGTCAGCTTTTTGGACTTTTATTTATAAAATTAGTATAAGAACAACAGGTGGAATACTATTTTTTTTTAGAAAGGCAGATTTCTCTAACCAATATTTGCATTTTAATAGTTTTATTTATTTATTTATTTCTTTAATAAATAAATAAGTAAATAAAAGTAAGTGGGGAAAGTGGCTTGAATTTTTACCACTTTAAGAAGTACTTTGATTAAGTAATCCTCTGACAATATAGTGGATTAAAAAGTTAGTAGATATTTTAATAAAACTATGGTTTTACACCATTCAGTGGATAACAAGGTTGTTAAACATATTTTGGAGAGAAACTGGTCTATTGTATTTAATAAGAAAGACTTTAAAAAAATCAGTGGTGAGTTTATCCAGGTGATACAAAGAAGGAAAATAATAATATTGATAACATTTTCACAACACTGGAAGTGTTAGTAGAAGGCCAAGCTTTGCGTCTAAATGTGATGCTATAAACAGTGCTTTACCTTGGAGGGCCCTATTCTAGTCATCCAAACATCATTGCATGTTGAGGTCATTATAATTATTCAACTAGCAAAGTTGTGTATATGGTTGTTTCCAGCTTCTGCTCAGCATTTTATGTGGGCAAAATAAAGAGGAACTTACACATATGCATTTATGAACATAATCTGGCCATTGAAAATGGTAATGGGAACAATGTCATTCACTCTGATGGAGCTCTGGAAGTTTCCACTGTAACTTCCAATAGGGAGAGCCAAAGCCTTTTGACAGAATCAGATTATGTCCTCACATTTCAAACAAATGTTCATATTTCTGGAACCATAGGGGTTATTAAAGAAGTCTAAATGGCAAACTCTTCAGTACAAACTATTTTTATAGTGGCAGTATTCGTTACAGTCAAGATCTTAAACTTGAATTTTATATGTCCCCAGGATTCAGCAAGCTCTGCATGGCATGCAGGAATAGTGCAAGAGCTGCTGCAGGCAATATGGCTGACGTGCAATCCAGGAATAAGCTCCCGGGACGTGCATGAGCGCTCCTGCATTATTCCTGCACTATTCCTGCATGGACACTGCCCCTGTATGCTAATTACCTCATTTGCTGGTGAAAACCATGCAGATGAGGTGAATTAGCAATCCAGGAAGCAGGCAGACGTCCGTGCAAGAATAGTGTGGATTGTAGAACTGTATTCAGCTAGTAGCTGAATACATTTCTGCAAACTACAAAACGGAGGCATGACAGCTCGTATAAACACATGTATTAGAAGGTTTAGGCATGCAAAAGGCAAAATATATGGCCATAGGCATGAAAAATAATTTCAAAGTTATAAAAATTAACTTTTTTTTTGTTTGCCGATTTCGGCAGTTTAAGTGCAGGGCAGTGGTGCACAAACAGGATTGGCCCAAAATTTTTTTAAAAATCTGGAAATAAGCTTTTAAACCAAAATCATAATTTTGCCATAATAGTCAGTGGCATGCATAACACAACAAGACCACAGAATAGTGGTTGCTAAGGGGGAAGGTTGAGTTTCAGATTTGTAACCATGCATTAGCAGTCATTCCTATGTGAATGAGGGCAATGATACTGAATCACAGATTTCCCCTCAATGCTAGCTTGCACCCAACCATATAAGTGTATTAAGACCACAGTGTAAGCCTAAGTGCTAGATGACTTCATAACGGGGTGCGTCATGCATGCTGTAAGCTTATTGGAGCCCTGTGGTCCATGTTTGTGCTTAGCTAAGCACAGCTAAGGCAGGGGGTCTGTCTAAGGCTGTACTGTCTTCCACTAAGAAATGCAGAGTGTGATCGTGTCCAGGGAGGGCCAGTTTCTGCTAAACAGTGTTTACATTGCCTAAACTGGTGTGCACGGAGTGCACTGGGTTTAAAACAAACAAAAAAAAAAAAACAGGAAATAGCAGCTCCATTCACATCTGAGCACTGGGTTTGCATGGCGTGCCTCAGGGCTTAAACAGGAGGGCAATGGGAAAGGAAGATAGCAGTAGGCAGGTAATCAAGGAGAGCTAGCATAGCTGGCAGGCGAAATGTATCAGAATCAGCCAATTACACAGGCAGCAGCCAAGCCCAGCACACTACTATATACTATGAAAACACCTTTCCCTCTGATTTTTCCCACAAACTCTACACCAACAATGTACACAAATGGAGAAATTTTACCTAACAAAAGCAACAAAATGATAGGGGCTGCTTTTGCTCTCATAAATAAACATGTGAAAGAGGCTGAGGGTGGTGATGATGACAATGCTGATGACCAACCCACAGTGAGGAGAAGGAGAAGAGTGTACAGACACAGGGTAACTTACTGAGGGCTACATGAGATGGAGATAGTGGAGTGCTATAGAGTGGACAGGGACCTCCTACAGCAAATTGTTGAGCTGTGCCAGCCACGCCTTACACACAGAATCAACAGAGGGGAACCCTTCCCAGTGGATATCAAGGTATGTGTAGGCGTACGAATACTAGCCACAGGTACCTTCCAAAGACCAACTGGGGATATCATGGGGATCTTACAGGCATCAGCATCCAGGGTACTCCACCAGTTCCTGGATGTCATGTCAGCACATGCTGGTGAGCACATATATTTCCTCATCACCCATGAGGTGTTGACCAGTAATATGCATCTCTTCCACCAAATAACAGAATACCCTGAGGTAGTGGGTGCTATAGACTGCATGCACATTCACATCAAAGTACCACCCGGTGAGTGGGGTTAAGTCTACATAAACCACAAAGGCTTCCCCTCTATCAACTGCCAGGTCATGTGTGATGCCCAGGACATTATAATGAATGTGTGTGCTGGCAGCCCTGGAAGCTATCATGACTCCCACATCTGGCATATGACACAGTTGTACCAGAGATTTGCCAATGGGGACATCCCATATGGCCACCTAGTGGGGGATGCTGGTTATGCACTGGAGCCATGGCTGATGACACCCATCAGAAATGCACACACACCTGAACAAGAACTCCATATTGAGGCACACTCACAGACCAGAATCATAATAGAGCATGTGTTTGGGATTCTCAAGTCATGGTTCCGGTGCCTGGACATATCCGGTAGAGCCTTGCAGTACTCATCATGTACATGTACCCAAATTGTTATTGTATGGGCCATGCTACACAATATGATCCTGCGGAAAGCTGCAGGAACAACATGGGGCAGGGCCACACAGCCCCCCACCATTGCCAAGGCCATCCCAGGCACAGAGTGACTCAGAGGAGGAACAACCTGAGCCTGCCCCTGTAGGCAGAAGGAGGCATGCCAAGTATGCCCAGGCCTTGGCAAAAAGGCAATGCATAGCACATACACTGACATGGTAGGAACCCAAGGAATGACACATCTCTCTGACTAGCACATACAGTAAAAGGGATGCCAAACATGACACTACCTGTGCTTAACCATGTACAGGGAGTATACTATGTGCATCCACCATAGTCAGCCCTCCAGCACCATCCTCAATCCTGGCAAAGCCACAAGGTAAATCACTATCACTATCAATTGCTGAATGGAGTAGTATGTTATGCTACTTGTATCTATGGTATGGAAGTGAGCATGCAAGAGAACTGGGTGGCTAAACAGGATAGCAGCAAATAGTAGACACCTATATCGGCAGCATGAAATCCATAACAAATACTGGGTCTATATCACATTATCGAAGTTTCAGAACTTCGAACACCATATGGTCGACACCATATGATCGAAGTACTGAAACTTCGAAAATGTAAAAAAAAATAAAAATAAAAAACAAATAAAACAAAACTAACTGTTGTAAAAAGGGGGGCAAGCCCCACTGCACCCCCCACATGGGGGGGCTGCATCCCCCCACACCCTCCACTACTTAAATATACCAACTCCGAGATTGCACTACAGTATATGAAAGGGAAACCTTCCCTTTCCTGCACCTAACTCCGTTAAAGTGCGATCTCATAGTTGGTATAGTTAAGTAGCAGGGGGTATGTGGGGTGCAGGGGGGGCTTGCCCCCTGCTTACAGCAGTGTTTTTTTATTTCTTTTTTTTACATTTTCGAAGTTTCAGTACTTCGATCATATGGTGTCGACCATATGGTGTTCGAAGTTCGGAAACTTCGATAACATAATATAGACCCCCCAAATACTGGTGTAAACATAGTAAGCAGTACTAGACAAGGTGACAAAACCCACTGCAGGACATGTGGTGGGCCAAATGTGTGTCCATAGGACACACACATGCATATCAGTGAGGCTCACATACCCAACAAAAGTCTCAGCCAGCAGGACAGGTGTAGACGAACACAAAGAAAGGCTGTGCTAAGGCCTCTGACTGATGGCAATGGAGAACAGCCCCTATCCGGACCTACACAGACAGATTACAACAGGTCAGGCAGTGGAATGTTAGTTCTGAAGGGTAAGAAGTCTGAAACTGAAATGTAGGTCAATAAAACCTAAGAACTGTACTACACAGATATGCCTCTAGTCTGCATGATAGGTCAGAATACAGAATGAAATGGAAGCCATCAGAGTACCTGAAATACCAGTACAGTCATAGCAAATGTTTACAGTTGTCAGGAGTGCCCCCCCCCCCACAATCTTATGTAGAAATGTAGTAACATGTATGTGTGGGTATAATAACAGTGGAGCAGAGATTACCTCAGCTGGCCAAAGTAGCAAGAGAGATTGTTGCACATGTACAATATGCAGGGCACTGTGTTTTAGGTTGTTGTGTGTTGTATATTGTGTGAAAGTTGTCAGCATGTAGGCATGGAGGGTTGTGTCCTGGTGGCCAATGGCCAGTACTGTTGATGACAGGACCAAGTTTTCACAACTGCAGTGCCAAACATAATGCATCCCAGCAAGACACAATCCAGCAGTAATCCATACTAATTGTTTGGATATAATATCTGTCACCATCTAAAAGATGGACATGGCATGAATGTGGGCCCAGACATACAAACAATACACAGGTGAAAGTACCCTAGACAGAGAGTGTATAAAATGTTACTGTCAAATGAACAGACCTTTGGATTTGTACATACAGATTAGCAGCATATTAGTTGGCTGTGTAGTATGGAATACTGATGTAGTCTAGCCAAACACTGTCAGACCACAAATGGCACAGGTATGAAGTATTGAGAGACTGCTGATGTCCCCGCACAAGCCAGCATAAGTGGAATGCCCCACGTATATCAGTGAGTCAGCTGCAAGTAGCTTCCATAGCACACATGCATTCAGCTCACCCCACCATCAGCCACAGGAACCTCACACATCATATTCCTATTGTTGGGAATGAGTACAATATGACCCCCACCTCTGTATGGAAATAGCCACAGAATGCAGCATGCTAAAAGGTGTCCCATGCAGGCTTGCTCCTAGTTGTAAGCAGCATCCTGCCAGCATCCACACCAATGAATTAATAAGGGCAGAAACCATTGCCTTTAACACCTTGCACACCTACTCTGTCACCCCAGGGGAATGCAATTGCTTGCAGCCTGGGACTGTAGGAGTGACACAATGCACTGGCCTGCTACAGATGGTCTGCATCCCTACCAAATGCCCTACAGTCCTCTGTCAAAGGCCTGTGTCTTGCCCATACTGCCAATGTATGTTATCTCAAGGACTCCCAAATAATGACATAACACAGTCCACAGAACACAAATGCAAGGCCATGTTGACAAATCCCAGTAGCATGTCCACCATGTCCTACTGCATGAACTGTGGACCAACCCCTAAATACTACTAGATGAAGTGATAACTATAAGTATACTTATCAGATATCATTTCCATAATGTCCGTAAGAGGATAGAATAATAGAGGGGGTAGAAGCATGGACGCCATGGAGTGTGTGAAGTTTGAAACTCAGATGTGTGCACATACTATCCCTGCCTGCAAATGCAGGAATGGGTGGCTACAAACCTACTCATAAACAGCAGTGTGAAGGGGTAATGAACAGAAATATGAGCCTTGCCTCTGGGTAACCTGTGTGAATCTGTACAGCTGTGAGGTATGGCCACAGCAGATATGGCCAGTCTGTCACGTCGATAGATGTACGAGAATGGGATCCTCAGTCACCACAATACCGAGGTGCTGAACCATTTACACAGACCCATCAGCAAGTGTCTGCTGCTCTCCCTCCAGAATGGCATGAGTGTGCAAGAATATGTAGGCTGCAGACCACAATACTGGACACAGCTTCATTCATCTTGTATTTCCCTGGAAATTACTGCAAGCAAATATATACACCTGTCAGTAGTTGATGGCATAAAACATCACAGTGTAAAACAGTACATATGTCTGAATATCTCTGCTAACACCAAACACCATGTAGCAGAAGCAGCACAGACACAATTATTTACAGTATCCCACTATCCTTTGCCCATTGTGACCCCATATTGTTAACCTATCTGCAGATATCCTGCAGAAACAGGTTGCTAGCTGTAGGTGTAGAACACAAATGCCTGCACTGGAGTATAGCCCTGAAGCCCATGTCTGGCAACAACAGTAGACTAAACATATCTGTCAGTCGCAGATGTCTGTGCACACACTCCACATTGCACACCAGTCATGCTTTGCACACACATCGGATAGGAATACATACATATATCCAATGACAACACACTATAATAGGTCAAACATACACATACATAGATGTGGGGAGGAGAGTGACAGACAGTGACAAAGAGCTTCACATCATGAGGCCTGTCCCACCCAGCACACATCCAATTGGCCAATACCACATGATGTGCAAATGTCTATCACTGTAGACATTTGCATCTGGTAGTCCTCAGCACTATAGTGCCTGTGGTGCTTGTGATAACTGTGTAACACGACAGTACAAGTCATTATTCATCTAGCAGTTGTACACACGGTCCTGTCAAATGTAAAGTTGTGTGTCACTGAGTGTTGTGTGCGTGCTTCCAGAGGAATGGTTTATGGCCCATTCACACACACTGGACTCCCCATTGCCCTACTTTAGCTAGCCTGCTGCTGTCATTCACCTTGAAATATACCATTGGAGAAGGGCTAGTCCTATAAGCTCTGTGGTGTGTGTTATAACTGTGTAATGCTCTAGTGTGATTTACTAGGTAGGTAGGAGTTCTAATCCCAGACATGGCAACTGTGAAACTCTGGGTGTGAGTGTGTGTGTGTGTGTGTGTGTGTGTGTGTGTGTGTAGGGATCAATGTTTTTGAGGCCAGTCATGGTCACTACACTTTCCATTGCCCTACTTTGGCAAGCCTGCTGATGTCATTTACCTTGAAATACACCTTTGAAGAAAGGATAGCCCTATAAGCTCCGTGGCATGTGCTATAACTGTGTAATGCTGTAGTGTGATGTACTAGTTAGGTAGAAATTCTAATCCCAGACATGGCAACATGGCAACTGTGAAACTGTGTGTGTGTGTGTGTGTGTGTGTGTGTGTGTGTGTGTGTGTGTGTGTGTGTGTGTGTGTGTGCGTGTGTGTGCATGTGTGTGCGTGTGTGTGTGTGTTGGCATCAATGCTTTTGATGCCAGTCACAGTCACTACACTTTCAATTGCCCTATTTTGCAAGCCTGCTGATGTCATTCACCTTGAATTACACCTTTGGAAAAAAGCTCCTCCTATAAGCTCTGTGGTGCATGCTATAACTGTGAAATGATATAGTTGGATATACCAGTTAGGTGGGAGTTCTAATCTCATATATGGCAACTGTGAAATTCTGTTTGTGTGTGTGGGGATCAATGCTTTTGAGGCCAGTGGCAGTCACTACACTTTCCATTGCCTTACTTTGGCAAGCCTGCTGCTGTCATTCACCTTGAATTACACCTTTGGAGTAAGACTAGCCCTATAAGCTCCGTGGTGACTGCTGTAACTGTGAAATGCTATAGTGTGATAGACTAGTTAGATAGGATTATTAATCCCAGATATGGCAAGTGTGAAACACTGTGTGTTTGTGTGTGTGTAGGGATAAATGCTTTTGAGGCCAGTCACAGTCACTACACCTTCCATTTCCCTACTTTGGCAAGCCTGTTGATGTCATTCACCTTGAATTACACTTTGGAGAAGGACTAGCCCTATAAGCTCTGGGGTGCTTGATATAACTGTGTAATGCTATAATGTAATGTATCTAGTTAGGTAGGAGTTCTACTCCCCGACATGGCAACTATGAAACTCTGTGTGCTTGTGTGTGTAGGGATCAATGATTTGGAGGCCGGTCACAGTCACTACACTTTCCATTGCCCTACGTTGGCAAGCCTGCTGATGTCATTTACCTTGAAATACAGCTTTGGAGAAGGGCTAGCCCGGTACATTCTGTGGTGCATGCTATAACTGCCTGATGCTATAGTGTGATGTACTAATTAGGTAGGAGTTCTAATCTCAGACATGGCAACTGTGAGACTCTGTGTGTGTATGTGTTTGTTTGTGTGTGTAGGAATCAATGCTTTTGAGGCCAGTCACAATCACTACACTTTCCATTGCCCTACTTTAGCAAGACTGCTAATGTCATTCACCTTGAAATACACTGTTGGAGGAAGGCTAACCCTGTAAGCTATGTGGTGTGCACGATAAATGTGGCACACTGTTGTAATAATGAATAGCTAGGTAGGGGTTTAAATCTCAGTACTGTCAAGTGTGTGTATTTCTAATCAGTATGTGGGGCAGGTTTTGTAAATTTCTTATATTGAGGACCTGCTATACGTCACAATGTCCACCTTAAAAGGACAACAGATGTCAAACAGCAGAGAGGCTGGTGTAGACAATCCATACCCCTACATGTGACATTATGCATTGGTGAACAATATAGGCAATCCTTGTATTACCCAAAGAACACTCTCCACCCATGTCTCATACACAAACACACTTGGCTAGGCAACAGCCACTATATTAGTAGTTACTTGCATATTGCCCACAGAAAGAAACCATGATGTGATTGCAGTGGACTACAGAGAACATGGCACCCTGTTCCATCCCTACAATAGGCAAATAATCACTTACAGTGGTCCTTTGCTATGTTCCCCACTGGACGCCTGCAACAACGGTAGAGTCTGCAACTGTAACCCACAAAGGAAATACCATGCCTTATACACATGCGCTGTATGGACAGATGCCACTAACACCAGTGAATGCCTGTATCATGCTGTCAATGGAGGTGCAGGCACAACCTCAGTTCCATAGTCAGTTCTCACCACATGAGGTCTGGAATGCCACATCAGATGATAATCTGTCCACACAACATGCCACAGAGACCCTCAGGTACACTTCCACATGTCACAGAACATGCATGTGTGACATGTGCACAGCCCATATACTGCCCATGTCATGGAATATAGAATACATACATAGCAAGCATTGCACAGCACTGGACACCCACAATAATAACTCAGATGAGTGGATGGTAAATACAATACCCACCTCTGTGGGCTAGTCCAGAGACTACACCCCTAAGCCACACTGCAGACCATTGTCATGTGGCCTGATGCCAAGGATTACCCTTTGCCTAGCCTTGTACAGCCTTCTGGCACAGTCAAATACTACAGACCTGTGAAGCAATGAACCTGTGCATGTCAGTACTGGCAAATCTATGTGTGTGTGTGTGTGTGTGTGTGTGTGTGTGTGTGTGTGTGTGTGTGTGTGTGTGTGTGTATGTGTGGAGATTAATGATTTGGAAGCCATTCACACTCACCACACCTCCCATTGCCCTACTGTAGCATGCCTTCTGATGTCAGTCACCTTGACATACCCTTTGCTCATATATCAGCCTGATAACCTCTGTGGTGCATGTGATACCTGAGTAATAATGTAGTGCAGCAAACTATTTAGTTAGGAATTCTAATTCTGACCCTGCCAACTGTGATAATGTGGGTGAGTCCCTGAGAGAGTGTGGTTGTGTCTTCCTTGATACCTGCCTCTGTGGACAGTCACATGTACTACACTTACCTTATCCCTCCTTTATCACTGTTGCTGATGTCACTCACTTTCAAAGATATCTTTGGACAACCCTTCAACATGTAAGCTCTGTGGTGCATGCAGTAACTACATAAAAATGTAACAGCAATACATAAGCAGGCAGGGGGTTGAAACCCAGGACTGGCAAGTGTGTGATGTAAACATGCTTAGCTCTTACTCTTGAACCCCCTTCCTTTCTTACTTTGTCTCTGTCTCTCTCACTCCCTCTCTGGTGGATGTAGAAAAGTACACCTGCTTTGCTTAGGCAGCAGCTTGTGCTTTGTAAGTGATGCTCATGATCAGCTGATGGCCTGTGCATGAATTGCAGTCCCCCACTAGCTGATTGCATCTGGAACAGCTGTGGTATCATTCCCATAGCCAATTGCATGGAAACACATTCCTATAACTAAGAACATAATGTGGGTGTTGGCCCTTTTCATTCACTGTGAGCAGTACTTCATGTCAGTGTTTGACAAACAACATCACAGAGGGTAGTTGGATATACCTCTTACAACATACACTGTGGAGACAGGCCAACAAACAGGAGGGGGATCTTCCAGACATGAGGACAGAATGTAAGTATTGCTCTTCTACATTTGAAGTAATGGTTTAACAGGGTTTGTGTGGATATGGCTGGTCTGCATGATTTAATATCTGTCATGACAGTGTTATGTGGTTGGGCTAACTCCCACCTTTAGGACTATCTGCAGAATGGCCAATGTTTGGAGTCTTACATGTGTTGTGTTACTCACACATGTCCTATCTTTAGAAATGCAGTAACATACTCTGAGGATTGCAGTCAGTATGTGGTGACAGCCATGTGAGTTACTGACTTCATATCCCTCAGTAGACATATGTCACAACAAACCCTGTTACACCAGTAAATGTATGGGTTCATCAAAGCAACATGTCAATATTGGCCCTGTATTAGTGCCTCCAGCCACAACTCTGTCAACCTTTGTACATATGTCATGCAGTAAGAGGTGCATATGTTCAGTACATCATTATTAACTGACATCATACCTGATAACAAGCCAGTGAGATACCAGACTGCTAGCCATGTTATGTATAGTAAGGCGTTATATTTGAGGACAAGACCTGGATATTCTGTTGTAGTGTGTACATTAGTGAGGTCTGTGTACTTATGGTGATTGTCGACAGAGTGTGTAATGTGAATATGTACCTTGGCCTGTGTACAGACTGTGGTAGATATCATTGTTCTTGTTCCTATGCTATCTGATGTTGCATGCTGCTCCAGTGTATGGTACCCTATTGGCATACATGTTTGTAGGGCCAGACAGACACATGCCCCATACCACAGTCAGGCATCGGAATACACTGTGTATTGGCCCAGTATATGTAGGGTTGGGGTGTGAGTGACACATATGAGGATGGTGCTGGTCACATAGTCCATATACTGTAATATTAAGTACGCTTACCATATGTGACTGTGGCTGTGTTAAGATTGGTTGTGGGTATGCACTTTCACAAAGGTGTCTGTTACTCCATGCTGTTACATGCCTGTAGAGCCTGCTATATTTGCAGGTACATGTGTATTCTCCCATAAGAAATGGGGCCCATTGTTGTGGCAGTCTGCCTGTAGTTTGCACAGTGCTTTGTGACATGCCTAGAAGCTCAGTGTATTTACCTAGTGTGATGTTATGTCCAGATATGTGTCATATGTACTGTTGCCAGGCCACCGTAACCATTGTGTATTTCTGACAAAGCAGTGGGATGCTGTACAGATGTATGTCACTAACTAATGGGTAGTATGTGGGCTTGTGACCTCTGCTCCTCCAGTTATTATATGTCAGGACAGACAGGTGTGTGTGAATGCATAAACTGTGTGAGCTTATCTAGTTCAGTATTTTCATGATATCCCCATTTACATGGCTGTAAACATCCACTTTCTCAGGCTTGGTCCACACGTCTTGCACTAAAGGGTGCTGTGTATACCTCTGGACTGACCAGAGTGTGTCAGACTGTCCACATTTATTGGTCATATCTCTGCTGTATTCCACAGGATAATTACTGTGATTTGTGTGGTACTGTACTATTATGATCATATGATGTCTGTCAGTAACTGATGGTGTACATGTCAATATCAGATGTGACTTACCACACAACATTACTGTTAAGACAACCCCTGTTACAGTAGCAAAAGTCTACATGTATACCTGCAATACTTACATGACATCCCCTTGCACTAAGAGGTTGTGACTATTGCTGTTGGGGTATGACTCCACTACACGTTATGGACATATGTTATAGATATATGTATATATATATATATATATATATATATATATATATATATATATATATATATATATATATAGATATATATCTATATAGATATATACACATATACATATATATATATATATATATATATATATATATATACACACACACACACACACACACAAACACACATATATTATATATATATATAAGTGTATATGTGTATAGATGTATGTATACATGTATACACACAGACACACACACACACACACACACACACACACACACACACACACACACACACACACACACACACTTACAAGTGAGGTTGCACAAAGATATTACACACAGACCTCTCATTACCCATCTGTCAACATGCATGACATATGACACTCAACAGCATGCAGTGCAGCTACAGTCAAGCCCTGTTACCAACATTATACATCTCTGTGATGCATGGGTTGTGTTAAAACACACTGCACCCATGTACACAGTATTGCTGTGCACCTGTTCAGCACCCTGGCATGTACTGTGCCATACCTCACAGGTGTACACACCATTGCTGAATGTGTATATGTGTGTCAGTTATGTTTTCTCTGCTGCTCACAGCCCCTATGTGTTTGTGTGACACATACCTGGGATGATATGTGGACAGATGTCATTTGTTAATGCCTGATGCCTGATTTGCAGATCTCATCATCAGCGGTACATGTACGGCCAATAAAATACAATTACACTGACAACTTTCAAACCTTACTGTGGCTATGGGGAGTGTACACACCCTTACTGACATGGCACCCTCTTCTCTGATATGCCATGGGGCCACATTACTGCATATGTTAGCATTACATGAACATGATATGTGACATATGACCTGTGCAATCAAATGCAGTATCAAACAAATGTGTTAGCTGTGCAGATGCTGATTGAAATGCATACAATTTGTGGGTGCATATGTGTACACACACTTAACATGATGGTTTGTTGCACCAACTGTTAGGTGTACTACAGCAGTCACTATTCCTGGAAGGGGTATACTAGCATGGGCCATCTGCATTTGCCAGTATTTGGTCACTCTGCCATACAAACGTCCCCCAACTCTGCATGATTGCAAGGTCAACTCATGTGCACAGCCCTCAGCCTTTTTGCAGATGCTTGACAACTATGGGCTACATGTGTAATTTTGCAGAGTCCCAAATTCTAAACACCAAGTGTACCAGCCTAGTCCCTGCTAATGAATGGCAAACATACAGGTATACACTGGCACCATCAAGGTACAGATGGGGATGGTGAGCCTGAGGTGGGGTGAGGTGATGGTTGTGCAGCAGAAGTATCTTAATTGATACTGTCTGTAGGTTTCCAACTTGGTCTTGGTACACCAGTGCACATTACAACAAATGCCTTTGGGGGACTTTTGATGTTATGCATATGCTACCTGTAGAGGGCCCTGGCTGATGTCTCTTGATGAAAAACTGTCCCATCTGATTACCCTAGCCCATGGGCCATATTTATGCAGAGTCCAGGTGATTGTCAACACAGGTACTGCAGAGCTAGTACTTGCTAGACATTCCTGTACTGCCTCATTGTTGTGGCATGTTACTAGGCAGCCTGCATGTCCAGTTTGCAACATGTGTCATCATCTTTCTTGGATGGCAATCTGTTTATTTTCTATATTAATCTTGACTAATACATCCTCGCCAAATGCATGACTGTCTGCACAGCTTGCCATGGTATATGCAATGGTGAGGTAAGGCTACATGTCCCACTCTTGCATGCTACCTGTTGGGTATGGAATCCATTCCATGGCTTGTAAGATGCATGCAAGCCATGGCTGCCTTTGTTGAAGGTAAGTGGGCACATTTGATGGGAAAATGCCTTGGACAGCAGACCATTTCTTGGTGTGACACTGAGGACCTGTACTTGCTGGAAGGTCCATACTCATGAAGAGTAAATGCTGTCAGTACCTCAAAAGCTGCTTCCACAATATGTTAGTTGGAGTGTATGCATGTATATGCTTCCAGTGTTTCTTAAGGTATGTATTCCCCATATTTGCTGTCCTAACATAGGATTCCATATTACACATTCATTGCTCATGT